>NC_135982.1:27989620-28051269 GCF_053455715.1 Rhinoraja longicauda | reverse complement strand
GTTCATTTTGTTCAAGGTTTGTTCATTCAGACTGCTCTTTCTGACCAAATGTTGTTATGAATAGCGGCAGAGTTGCTGCCTCACAGCGCTAAGACCCGGGTTCCATCCCGACTACGGACGCTGTCTGTACGGAGTTTGTACGTTCTCCCCGTAACCTGCGTGGGTTTTCTCCGAGATCTTCGGTTTCCTCCCACACTCCAAAGACGTGCAGGTTTTGTAGGTTAATTGGCTTGGTATAAATGTAAATTGTCCCTAGTGTGTGTAGGATAGTTGTTAGTGTGCGGGGGATCGCTGGTCGGCGCGGACTCGGTGGGCCGAAGGGCCTGTTTCCGCGCTGTATCTTTAAACTAAACTAAACTAAACCCATTCCTCCAGTCAGTGTTAACTGCAGAAACCTTTAATTCAATCCTTTAATCCTTTATTCGTCCCACAACGGGGAAATCTGCAGGGTTACAGCAGCAAAGTGGATAGCAAAATAAATAAGCATTCATTAACAAATTTATTGACTGGTCGGCTGGGAGTTTCTGACACTCTGGGGATGACCTTCCAGGAAACATGACATTGGCCTTCATGGCTGCTCTCAGACGCCCCACAAACACTAAATATCAGGAGGTGGAACCTTTACTGCTGCGGAAACTTCAGATGCTGGATCACATCGGCCGGTTCAATGCCAACATTGCATCGTTGGGGTTGCGTTCATCAGCAGCCAGCCTGTGTGTGTGGAGCAGACCAGCAAACCAGCGCAGCACGGCATGTTCGACTGCACTGTCCTCCGTCCCCCTGGTGGAGGGGGTAGACCTCACGGCCCTCGACAACAGCTCACACTGGCTACAGCGCCTGGAGGAGTCACATAACTCCTACTGCCTCAAACGCAAGAAGGAGACACCGAAGATAGACACAAAATGCCGAGGTAACTCAGCGGGTCAGGCAGCATCTCTGGAGAAAGTCAATCGGGTCGTGTCTGAAGAAGGGTCTCGACCCGAAACGTCACCTCTCGATGTTCTCCAGAGATGCTGCCTGACCCGCTGAGGTTACTTCAGCATTTTGCGTCACACTGCGGTGCTTAACCAGGTGGCTTGCCCACTTATACAGCAGGCATGGACCGCTGACAAAGGCAACAATACAAGGAGGCCATTCAGCCCTTCGAGCCAGCACCGCCATTCAATATGATCATGGCTGATCGTCCAAAAGCAGTACCCGTTCCTGCTTTCTCCCAAATCCCTTGATTCCGTTAGCCCTGAGGGTTATAGACAATAGGTGCAGGAGGAGGCCATTCGGCCCTTCGAGCCAACACCGCCATTCAATGTGATCATGGCTGATCATTCTCAATCAGTACCCCGTTCCTGCCTTCTCCCCATACCCCCTGACTCCGCTATCCTTAAGAGCTCTAATCTAGCTCTCTCTTGAATGCATTCAGAGAATTGGCCTCCACTGCCTTCTGAGGCAGAGAATTCCACAGATTCACAACTCTCTGACTGAAAAGGTTTTTCCTTATCTCCGTTCTAAATGGCCTACCCCTTATTCTTAAACTGTGGCCCCTTGTTCTGGACTCCCCCAACATTGGGAACATGTTTCCTGCCTCTAACGTGTCCAACCCTTAATAATCTTATACGTTTCGATAAGATCTCCTCTCATCCTTCTAAATTCCAGTGTATACAAGCCTAACTCTCGAAAACATCCAGTGAATTGGGCCTCCACTGCCTTCTTTGGCAGAGAATTCCATAGATTCACAAGTCTCTGCCTCAGAAAGCAGTGGAGGCCGATTCACTGGATGCATTCAAAAGAGAGTTAAATAGAGCTCTTTGGGCTAGCGGAATCAAGGGGTACTGATTGTGAATGATCAGCCATGATCACATTGAATGGCGTTGCTGGCTCGAAGGGCCAAATGGCCTCCTCCTGCACCTATTGTCTGTGTGTCTATGTAACTCTGGGTGAAAAATTCACAACTCTTTTGTGTTAAATTTACAACTCTCTGGATGAAAAATTCACAACTCTTGTGTGTAAAATTCACAACTCTCTGGGTGAAATTTTCACAACTCTGTGTGTAAAATTCACAACTCTTAGTGCAAAGTTCACAACTCTGGGTGAAAAATTCACAACTAAAATTCACAACTCTGGGTGAAAAATTCACAACTCTCTGAGTGAAAAATTCACAACTCTGGGTGTAAAATTCACAACTCTGGGTGTAAAATTCATAACTCTGTGTGTAAAATTCACAACTCTGGGTGTAAAATTCACAACTCTGGGTGAAAATTTCACAAATCTCTGGGTGAAAAATTCACAAATCTCTGGGTGAAAAATTCACAACTGTCTGGGTGTAAAATTCACAACTCTGGGTGAAAAAGTACACAGTTATAGTACATAGTTCTCCCATTTGCCACCTCTCTGTTCAACCCTCTTGTGTGAATACACGTTGGCCAGAGTGAAGATGGCCATGGGATAATGTGCATCGTGACACTGGATAAACCTCTCGTTTCATCAGGAGTAACTACACTCTTTGAAAATGATTGCTCAGATGGATATTATTCCCTGTGCAAATTGCTCAAAGCTGTTGATTACATTCCATATGGTCTCTGGAGGTAGCTGTCATTCTGCGTAAAAATTGTCCAGTTCCCTCCCTTAAATAAAATACTCGTATCAAGGGAAATATCATTGTTAATTGGTGATGGATCCAATTTCTCAGCTGCGACGTTCTAAGAATGTTATGACTCGGGGAAGCTTTTGCATTCAATCTTTGAATGAAAATCCTCACTTCAAACCCTAAATGCGTAAAGGATACCTGTCCCTCTCAGAGGAGTTTGAATTTCAACAGCTCTGTTCAAACACTTGAATAATTGAGAGGAAAAGCAGGCAAGTAGGAGTGACGGGCGAAAAAAGAAGGGCTTAGCACTGGAAGAACACTGGTAGACTTTAGAGATATAGCGCTGAAACAGGCCCTATCGGCCCACCGAGTACGTAACGACCAACGATCACCCCGTACACTAGCACTACACGACACACTGGGGACACCTTACAGATGCCAACTAACCTACAAACCTATACATCTTTGGAGTGTAGGAGGAAACCGGAGCAGCCAGAGCAAACCCACGCAGGTCAAGTGCAAACTCCGGAGTCAGGATCAAACCTGGGTCTCTGGCGCTGTGAGGCAGCAACTCTACCACTGTGCCACCGTGCCGCACCGAGATACATGTGCATTGAGATACCACAACAGTCACCATTGGTTGGCACACGCTTAAATGTTATTCTGTGTGCAGGCAGCCCCATGCCCTTGATTACGTACCAGCTGGTTACGCAAGGTAGCTGTCATTGTATGTAAAGGTTGTCCAAACCCCTTGATTAAAATCCAATAACTCGTACCAGGGAGCACTGCGTCCCTTCTAGATTATCCTCACTGCAAGGCATTGTTCCCATCGAGCTTTGATCTCACACGTTTGAAATTGCTCGATGGAACTTATAAAGACATGAAACCCAGTGTATGTGAACTGGTTCACAAGCAGGGTTGGAGTGTGTGTGCAGGGCAAGGTCATTCCTCTAACGTAACTAAGTGAAGATAGACACAAAATGCTGGAGTAACTCAGCGGGACAGGTAGCATCTCGGGACATCCGTCCCACCCCCTCCCCTGACATCAGTCTGAAGAAGGGTCTCGACCCGAATCGTCACCCATTCCTTCTCTCCCGAGATGCTGCCTGACCCGCTGAGTTACTCCGCCATTTTGTGTCCACCCTCTCATGTCTGGCTGTTTTATGGTTTCATTCAGTTACCACGTTCCATATTTGACACAACGTCCAACTGCTCAAACGTTCATCTCATTTGTGGGTTCTGACGGATTTATGTTCTCATTCTATCTGCTGGTAGTGGATGAGATTAACATCCTTTAGCTTTCACTGATTGTTTGTTTGTTGAACAACAGTTGTTTCCCCCCCCCCCCCCCCCCCCCCCAGGCTGAGAGAGGTGATGTAATGGTCTCTCATCCCAATAGCTTAGTAGCCTGAAGCTACACGCATCTTAAAAGAAATCTGAACTAGCTTTCACCCCCTTTTATTTTAAACACTGTTTTGCGACCTCATGGATCTTTAAAACAACATTTGGGTAGTCTTTGAGTTTCAGTTTAGAGATACAGCGCGGAAACAGGCCCTTCGGCCCACCGAGTCCGCACCGCCCAGCGATCCCCGCACACTAACACTATCCTACACACACTAGGGACAATTTTTACATTTATACTGAGCCAGTTAACCTACAAACCTCAACGTTGTTGGAGTGTGGGAGGAAATCGAGGATCTCTGGAAAAAAAACCCACGCAGGTCACGGGGAGAAGGTACAAACTCCGTACAGACAGCACCCGTATTCAGGATCGAACCCGGGTCTCTGGCGCTGTGAGGCAGCAGCTCTACCCGCTGCATTGTCGTGGTTTACACCCGGTATCTCGTTTTCCTGTGCTTTGTCCAAAGCTCAGCATGGGGACAATATATTGATTATTCTATATCTTCAGTTTTATCCACTTTGCTGCTGTAACACTGTAACTTTCCCCGGTGTGGGACCAATAAAGGAATATATTATTATTATTATATTATTAAAATTAGTGCCCAATCACCACATTAAACCCTATTGCCATTAAAACAACTTAAAGGAGTAATCGAAAAAACAAGACGCTGGAAATCTATAATAAAAACAGAAAATACAATACAATACAATATATCTTTATTGTCGTTGTACAGGGGTACAACGAGATTGGGAAATGCTGGGGATACTCAAAAAAGCAGATAGCATACTGTATGTGGTGTGGGAAACAGGAGGGATTTCTTCAGTCAGAGGGTGGTGAATCTGTGGGATTCATTGCCACAGACGGCTGTGGAGGCCACAAGTCAGTGGGTATTTTTAGGGCGGAGATTGTCAGTTTGTTCATTAATATGGTTTCAGGGGTTATGGGGAGAAGGCAGGAGAATGGTGTTGAGAGGGAGAGATAGATCAGCCATGATTGAATGGTGGAGTAGACGTGATTGGCCTAATTCTGCTCCTATAACTTATGAACGGAGTTTAATTTAGTTTATTGTCATGTGTACCCGAGGTACAGTGAAAAGCTTGTGTTGCGTGCTAACCAGTCAGCAGAAAGACAATATATGATTACTGTCGATCAACATACTGTGCATGATAAGGGAATAATACGTGATTATAACTGAGCCATCACAGGGCACAGATACATGGCAGAGGGAATAACATTTGCTGCAAGATAACGTTCAGTAAAGTGTGACCACGATGCACCATCTACTCTAGACCACCTGCCTGTATTTGGCCCAAACCCTTCACAACCTTTCCTAACTGTGTACCTGTCCAAATATCTTTGAACAGTTGTGATAGTGCCTGCCTCTACTACCTCACCTGGCAGTGTGTCGCATATAATCACCACCCTCTGTGTGAAAACGTTGCCCCTCAGGTTCCTATTAAATCTTAAGTTAGAGGCTGGTGGAATCAGGGGATATGGGGAGAAGGCAGGCACGGGTTACTGATTGTGGATGATCAGCCGCGATCACAATGAATGGTGGTGCTGGCTCGAAGGGCCAAATGTCCTCCTCCTGCACCTATTTTCTGTTTCTATGACTCCCCCACCATTGGGACCATTTTTCCTGCATCTAGCTTGTCTAGTCCTTTTATAATTTTATACGTCTCTATAAGATTCCCTCTCATCCTTCTAAATTCCGGTGAATACAAGCCCAGTCTTTCCAATCTTTCCTCATATGACAGTCCCGCCATCCCAGGGATTAACCTCGTGAACCTACGCTGCACTGCCTCAATAGCAAGGATGTCCTTCCTCAAAATTAGGAGACCAAAACTGCACACAATACTCCAGGTGCGGTCTCACCAGGGCCCTGTACAACTGCAGAAGGACCTCTTTACTCCTATACTCAACTCCTCTCGTTATGAAGGCCAACATGCCAATCGAGCCATTTACAGTGACCACTTGCCCACATAGTAAACAATGACCCGGTAGTTAAACATTGTCTTCTTGGTATTTTCGGCTGAGGAAGAGAAGGTGGGGGGGGGGATGCCCTGACCTCATTTGAGGTCGTGTGTTGATGGATGTTTATGTTTATTTTTTACGCAGGAATGCGGGTCAGTCCGTGTCACTCGAGGCAGCCGTCCACCGTCTCTGACGCCTCACTGCTCGAGGGTGAAAGGTCCTCCACACCGAGTGACATCAACTCACCGCGACATCGGACACACTCACTCTGTAATGTAAGAAGCACACGTGCAACCGCTACACTCTTCCACGCTCACTAGCTCAGCTGAAGCCTCGCACACGCACACGCACACACACACACATACGCACACAGACACACACACACAGACACACACAGACACACGCACACACGCACACAGAGACACACGCACACAGACACACACACACACGCACACACACACGCACGCATACACACACATGCAAGCACACAGACACGCATACGCACGCACACACACGCACACACATACAGAGGCACACACACATACGCACACACGCACGCACACAGACACGCACACACACACGCACGCACACACACACACACACACTCTTCAGTCAGAAGGTGGCAAAAGTGCCTGGATAGAGTGGATGTGGAGAGGATGTCTCTGCTAGTGGGAGTAGGGGTGCCAACTATCTCACTCCCAAACACGGGGCAAGGTGACGTCACCGCCCCGCGCCCCACGTGACCTCACCCAGCCAGCGGCCACGTGCTCCCGCTCCACCAATGGCGGCCGCCCGGGCCAGGAGGTGGGTTGCTACGCATCCTCCGTTAGGCGAATATACTCCGTTAGCCTACACTGTCCCGGCCGACAGCGGCCCGCGGGCCTAATACGGGACAAGGATGGTCCCGTACGGGAAAAACCAATCTAGCCCAAAATACAGGATGTCCCGGCTAATACGGGACAGTTGACGACCCTAAGTGGGAGAGTCTGGGACCAGAGGTCACAGCCTCAGAATAAAAGCCTCAGAAAGGAGATGAGGAGGAATTTCTTTGGTCAGAGGGTGGTGAATCTGTGGCATTCATTGCCACAGAAGGCTGTGGAGTCCAAGTCAGTGGATATTTTTAGTTTAGTTTAGAGATACACCAAATAAATATCTGTCCCGCCCCCTCACCTGACATCAGTCTGAAGAAGGGTCTGGACCCGAAACGTCACCCAATCCTTCTCTCCCGAGATACTGCCTGACCCGCTGAGTTACTCCAGCATTTTGTGTCTACCCTTGATTCTGAACCATTGTCTACGCCTCACATCCAAGTCCAGGCCTTACTCATTTTAAGTCAGGCAACTGAACCATCCTCTCATCTGCTAGACTACAGTCCTAACCTAGCCTGAAGAAGGGTCCCGACCCGAAACGTCACCCATTCCTTCTCTCTACAGATGCTGCCTGACCCGCTGAGTTACTCCGGCATTTTGTGACTATCTCCCATATACCTCATTGGAGAACTTTGAACTATCTTTAATCGGACTTTATCTTGCACTAGTTGTTGTGCTCTGGTTAGCAAGGTCTTGCACTGTACCTCGGTACACATGACAAACTAAAACTTAAACTGAATTAAACGACCCTTTATCCTATATCTGTACACTGCGGACCGCATGGTTGGAATCATGTTTCATTGTTACTTTGACATGGATAGCGTGCAGCAAAGGCTTTTCACTGTACTTTGGTACACATGACAATAATAAACTGACCTAAACTAAAATGAGGCCAATTTGACTGCATTTTCAGTGGTTCGATGTCTAGACACATTTGTGAAAGTCATGACCTTATTCAAAAACTATACCATACTTAAGACCATTTAGAACGGAAATGAGGAAGAATTTCTTCACCCAGAGAGTTGTAAATCTGTGGAATTCTATGCCTCAGAAGGCAGTGGAGGCCAATTCTCTGGATGCTTTTGAGAGTTAGATAGAGCTCTTAAGGATAGCGGAGTCAGGGGGTATGGGGAGAAGGCAGGAACGGGGTACTGATTGTGGATGATCAGCCATGATCACGGTGAATGGTGGTGCTGGCTCGAAGGGCCGAATGGCCTCCTCCTGCACCTATTGTCTGTGTGCCTCTAGTTCACAGAGTACAATTAGGAATTCTGTTCCCCTGTTGAGCACAACAGTGAAAGGTTACAATGGTCCGTTTAGTTTAGTTTCGAGATACAGCGCGGAAACAGGCCCCTCAGCCCACCGAGACCGTGCCGACCAGCGATCCCCACACACTAACACTATCCTACACACTAGGGACACTTTATTATTTTACCAAGCCAGTTAAACTACAAACCTGCACGTCTTTGGAGTGTGGGAGGAAGCCGGAGCACCCGGAGAAAACCCACGCAGGTCACGGGGAAAACGTACAAACTCCGTACAGACGGCACTCGTAGTCGGGATGGAACCCGGGTGTCTAGCGCTGTGAGGCAGCAGCTCTACCCGCTGCGCCACCGTGCCGCCCTGCTCTACCTTCTAGTACTGAATACACTTTCTTCCAGGCCTTTTACAATTTCTTCCTGATGTATGTCCTCCGTTTATACATAGCACGCCAGAGCGTTCTAGTGAGGGTATTTATACAGTCACAGCTTCACACAAAATTGTTTGTTTGACCATGTTGGCGCGGTGGCGCAACGGTAGAGTTGCTGCCTCACAGCGCCGGAGACCCGGGTTCATCCTGTCTACGGGTGCTGTCTGTATGGAGTTTGCACGTTCTCCCCTTGACCGCACGGGTCTCCTCTGGCTAGTCTGGTTTCCTTCCACACCCCCAAAGATGTAAAGGTTTGTAGGTTAATTGCCTTGGTATAAATGGGTTTTTTTTAATTGTCACTTGTTTGCGTAGGATAGTGACAGTGCGCGGGGATCGCTGGTTGGCATGGACTCGGTGGGCTGAAGGGCCTGTTTCCGTGCTGTATCCAAACTAAATGTTCTCACGTGCAACTTTGCCTTCTGCCTGTCATCAAAGCATTGCCTGCACCACCCCCAGATTCACTTCCCCCCCCCACCCCCTCATCTGCTGCAACTCAGTTCCAGCCTCCCTCCCCCTCATCTGCTGCACCTCAGTTCCACCACCACCCCCCTGCCCCCAGTCGACTCCTGAGTTGTGATTCTGCATATTTGGGATAAGCTGTTATTCATTCTTAACACCATCTACTCTTTAGTGATCTTAACGGATGAGAAATGAGACTGCGTTAATTAATAAAGTAATTTATGTCACTGCGGTTTATATATAGCTGGTTAGTCATGCTGTGAACTAGTTACATTCAAAGATATTTCAGCAATGTGCGAGTGTGAGATGGAGATACGTTAAGACTAGTTTGCTCAGTCATTCCATGGCAATGCATCAGGTTCTGGAGGAACAGCAGGCCAGGCAGCATCTGTGCAGGGATCGGACAGACAACACTTTGGGGCAGGTCCTGTTGTTAAATCAAACCCATACACAGAAGTAACAACTCACAGCTTTTATTGTAACACAGACGGAGTAAACATTACATGCTGTGTCTCGGTAGTCAGCTTCAAGTCCACTGTGAGACGGTGCCAGGCAGCTTACATAGTCCGGGTAGGGGTGAAGATCCAGACTGGACCGCATGTGGAATGTGCAGCATGCACAATAAGTGTGGTGATAGAGATAATGAAGGCGCTCTAATATGGTTGATCTACAGGTCCCTTCCCTCCAAAGGAGCTGCTCAGTTTAGTTTAGAGATACAGCGCGGAAACAGGCCCTTCAGCCCACCGAGTCCGCACCAAACAGCGATCCCCGCACACTAACACTATCCTACACACACTAGGGGCAGTTTACATTTACACCAAGCCAATTAACCTACAAACCTGCACGTCTTTGGAGTGTGGGAGGAAACCGACGATCTCAGAGAAAACCCACGCAGGTCACGGGGAGAACGTACAAACTCCGTACAGACAGCGCCCGTAGTCGTGATGGAACCCGGGTCTCCGGCGCTGTGAGGCAGCAGCTCTACCCGCTGCGCCACCGTGCTGCCCTCTCCAGCACCTTGTGTCTTGTCATGATTCCAGCATCTGCATTTCCATGAGTCTCTAAGCCACTCCGTGCCCCTGTCCCATGCTTAATAGTAATCCGTTATTCCAGTCACAAAGTCATGATAGCCCTTCACCTACCAGCAATCAGGCACAGAGTAAAACGGCAATTGTTCAGGGCAGGGGACATTAACCTGGAGATTGGTTAACTCTTGGCTCAATACAACCTGTACATACATGCCCCCATTAAAAACAAACTTACAAATAATCACTTCTTCGATTTGCTGTGATATTTTCCATAAATTCCATTTATTTATAAAGTATCTTAATCTCATTGAAAAGATTGCAATTGGACCTTTCCCCTTGAAAAGACAGCCCTTTAAACTCCAGTCTGAGAAACCAACTGCCCTCCCTCAGGCTAGCATGTTTCTGCTCCCCTGAATGCGTGTCTGATTTCCCATCCTATTCCCATGGGCTTTCCTGACCCATTCCTTTCCACAAGCACTTCGCTGAATTGCGGGCACATTTTTGACCCATGACCCAAGGGTGTGGCGCGGTGGCGCAGCGGTAGAGTTGCCGCCTCACGGCGCCAGAGACCCGGGTTTGATCCTGACCACGGGTGCTGTCTGTACAGAGTTTGTACGTTCTCCCCGTGACCTGCGTGGGTTTTCTCCACTATCTCCGGTTTCCTCCCACACTCCAAAGACGTGCAGGTTTGTAGATCAATTGGCTTTGGTAAATTAGTAAATGATGTGTAGTGTGTAGGATGGTGCTGGCGTACGGGGTGATCGCTGGTCGGCATGGGCTCGATGGGCTGAAGGGTCTGTTTCTGCGCTGTACCTCTAAACTATGCAAACAATGCCCCTGCCTCTCAGTGCCAGACACCTGGGTTCCATCCTGGCCTCGTCTGTGTTGATTTTGCACATTCTCCCTGTGACAGTGTGAGCTTTCTCCGTTTTCTTCCCACAATCCAAAATAGGTGCAGGTTTAGGGGCAAATTGGCTTCTGTAAATTGCCCCTAGTGTGTGTAGGATGGAAAACTGGCTCCCTGAAGTAAACTAGCTAAGGTTTTACACAAAATGCTGGGGTTACTCAGCTGGTCAGGCAGCATCTCGAGAGAAAAATAACTAGGTGTAGTCACAAGAAGGGTTCCGACCTGAAACGTCACCCATTCCTTCTCTCCAGAGATGCTGCCTGTCCCGCTGAGTTACTCCAGCTTTTTGTGGCCTATCTTTGGTTCAAACCAGCATCTGCAGTTCCTTCTGACACATTAAATAACCTACTTGAGATTACTTTTATCTTTTGGAACATGAGACGGTGTACTTTTTCTTCTCAGGACATGTATCTCCCACCTGCCTTGCCACATTTGTGCGCTGAAACTCATCTCCTTTGCTGCCAGTGCATTTTCCGAATGGTTGATGGTGGAAGCCAGATATTGCTGCGTTTACTGCAGGAATATGTAGGCCATGCCTCCGAGCCAAGCAGAGGCAATCCATCACAGGCCCCAGGCTGTGCTGACACTTTCCTGGCCCTGTCCAGCTGGCCAGTGAGCGTGTTGTGGCCGAGCACACTGCATCTGCCATTTTGTTCTGCAGCGAGATTTAGTCCACAACTGTGGACTGTCCTCCATTGTTGCAGGGGCCAGTGTGAGAGGCTGTGAGCTCGCACGCCCCTTGGCTACACACTCTGGAAGTGAGATGTGCAGCCCTGGAGACTGCCCGCTCAACAACACTCACACTCATACTGCGCACACCCCACACACACACTCACACACGCACACCGCACACACCATCACACACACTTGCACACACCGCGCACACACACACACAACACTCACACACACACCGCACAAGCACATGCACAAGCACACCACGCACACACACACCGCACACACTCACACACACACTCTTGCACTCACACACACCGTGCACACACACACACAGCATCAGTTTTGCTGTTGATCGCAGGTGGACACAAGATGCTGGAGTATAACTCAGCGGGTCAGGCAGCATCTCGGGAGAGAAGGAATGGGTGATGTTTCGGGTCGAGAGCCGAGACCTTTCTTCAGACGGATGTCAGGAGAGGGGGCGGGACATCAGTCTGAAGAAGGGTCTCGACTCTCGACCCGAAACGTCACCCACTCCTCCTCTCCCGAGATGCTGCCCGACCCGCTGAGTTACTCCAGCATTGTGCGTCCACTTGTGAAAGACATTTTACTTCACGACTTGATAGATGTGGGGGAGAAAAAAGGCAACTGAAGTTTGTTTTTGTGTTTTTGATTATTAGTCGCTAGAAGATCTGGAAGAACAGAAGAGGAAGAAGAAGAAGGAGAAGTTGGTGTTTGGCTCCATCTCGCGGGTGTTCGCCAGGGGCAAGCAGCGGAAATCGCTGGACCCCGGACTGTTTGATGGTACTTCTACCGATTATTACGTAGAGGAAGATGCAGATTGGTGATAAACAGCCACTGGCTCGCAGAGCGTGCGCGTGTGTGCGCGCGTGTGTGTGTGTGTGCACTCGCGTGACATATGCGTGTGGGCACTCACGCTTGTTGGGTGTGGATGCGTGTGCGTGTGTGTGAGCGCACGCATGTGCTCGTTAAGTGTGTGCATGTCTCTGTTTTTAAATTTTAAAAATACTTGAGTGCCGGGTCTGGTCCAGCACACTCTGTAATTAATGTGTGTATATATATACATATTATATATATATATAAATTTTGTGTGGATAACGTCACTTGTGAATCTGTGGAGTAAAAACAGCTGTGTTTTAATTTACTGATGCTGGAACTCTGAAGGAACAGCTGTATCTGTAAATAATTGCAATTCTGCACTTTGTGCTTCTTTGTAAGGTGATTCCTCCAGTTTGTTCGTCCCATGTCCCACACTGTGTTGTACTCCATCAGTTTGACAATTTATTTATTCGAACCTCCCCACTTCAACGGGGGCCTGCTCACGGTTTTCACTTTCCTCCCACTACCTCCTCTGGTTAGGTGAGAAAATAACTGCAGATGCCGCCGGTACAAACCGAAGGTATCTACCTCACAAAATGCTGGAGTAACTCAGTGGGTCAGGCAGCATCTCAGGAGAGAAGGAACGGGTGACGTTTCTTCAGTCTGAAGAAGGGTCTCGACCCGAAACGTCACCCATTCCTTCTCTCCTGAGACGCTGCCTGACCTGCTGAGTTACTCCAGCATTTTGTGAAGTAAATACCTCCTGGTTACCATCAGTTTCCCGATCATCACCAGCGACTGGGTTGGTGACAATAACGTACAGGTATGTAGGTTAATTGACTGGGTAATATGTTATAATAAAAAAATAGTCCCTAGTGTATGTAGGATAGTGTAAGTGTGCGGGGATCGCTGGGCGGCGCGGACTTGGTGGGCCGAAGGGCCTGTTTCCGCGCTGTATCACTAAATCTAAAAACAAAATGTTGTCACTGCATCACTCCCCACTCCCTCTCTCCTGGGCTGAGCATGTTCTGATTGAAACGCAGAGAGGGTTCAATCAAAGAGACCTTGTTCCACCTTTCCTATTCACACGGCCGGTCGATTCCACGTCCACCAACGATTGGAATTGGGTACAAAACCCCCAGCAAAATTACAGGGATTGTGCACCGAGTGTGCTGATAGGACGTGTATTGACATCCAGTGCAAAATCTAGAACCTTCCCTTCAGCTCGGCAGGCACAGAGTGCCGGGGTAACTCAGCGGGTCGGGCAGCATCTCGGGAGAGAAGGAATGGGTGACGTTTCGGGTCGAGGCCCAAATCAGTGTGATCAGTAAGTCAGGCTTCAGCTAGGCTGCCATCCACAAACGACAGGTCTCATTGCATGCAGTCTGTCCACACCCACCTGAGTCAAGGCCAACTCAGTCTAGGAACAAAGGGGCAAGAACAGGCACCGTATTGCTCCAAAGAGGGACACAAAGTGCCGGAGTAACCCAGCGGGCCAGGCAGCGTCTCTGAGGAGAAAAAGGACAGGCTTCCGGACCCTTCTTCAGACCATTATACCTCCAGTTTGTTCTGCTATTCATTGGCATCATGGCTGATCTGTAATTTAATGTCAGCCCACATCCTCAACTTAATATGCTTGATGGACACAAAATGCTGGAGTAACTCAGCGGGACAGGCAGCGTCTGTGCAGGGGAACGAATGGGCGACGTTTCGGGCCGAGACCCTTCCTGAAGTCCCAAACGTAAACCTGGCAAAGTCTGATCTCAAACGATCAATTGAACTCACATCGACTCCTGTTTATGAAGCAGATTTTGCCGTCTTTACAAGACATGATAAGTTCATGTGATAGGAGCAGAATTAGGCCACTCGGCCCATCTAGTCTACTCCGCCATTCAATCATGGCTGATCTATCTCTCCCTCCCAACCCCATCCACCTGCCTCACCCCCATAACCCCAATGACTAAAGGTATTTCCTGGCCTTATTTTGGCCTTTCTGTTGGCTTTAGATTTCCCTAGAAATTGTGAAAAAATAAGATCAGAGAAACACCATGAAATCTGTAGAAATATTTTTCCTTGGATGTACTCTTTAACAGTTCCCCTTAATATCTTGTGCACTTTGTTAAAACACCACATTAGCATAAATTTGAGAACGTTCAGCCTAATGAGTGCGATGCTGACAATACAAACTCCATCTGCCCAGGTGCCATCTTGACAAACTACACCGGAGACTCACTCACCGAGACTTCTCGTCTCCCAGGTGTGGTGCAATGAACAGAACAGCTCAGTGTAGTTTACTGTCACGTGTACCGAGGTACAGTGAAAAGCTTTTGTTGCGCGCTAACCAGTCAGCGGAAAGACAACACATGATTACAATCCACAGTGTACAGATACATGACAAGGGAACAACGTTTAGTGCAAGGTAAATCCAATCAAAGTCCAATCAAAGATAGTCCGATAACTTCAGATAGTCTCTGCTTCCCCTCTCTCCCCCCCCCTCCCCCTCCCCAGTTCTCCCACCAGTCTTCCTGTCTCCGACTACACTCTATCTCTGTCCCCCCCCCCCTCCCCTGACATCAGTCTGAAGAAGGGTCTCGACCCGAAACGTCACCCATTCCTCCTCCTGAGATGCTGCCTGACCCGCTGAGTTCCAGCATTTTGTGAAATAAACACTTCAGTATAGGCAATTTCAACGGAGTGGTCCATCTTGTTCCTCTAGTATCTTTGGGACTGATTACAAAGACCTTCACACGTCACTGCTAAAGACGGCTGTAGTTTTGATTGGAACGTTAGCAATACAAGCTTTCCGGTTAGCATATCTAGAGCGACCCAGTTTGGTTCTGTGTAGCACCAGAAAGGAAGGGGCCATTTCATCTCTGCAAAGATTGCTTTTTTGAACAAATTAAATTTGAGATGACAAATTTGTACCGCAAAACTTGCAGGCCGACTATTCCGAAGAGCCTTTATTTGTGGGCTAAGGACAAAGGGTGAAGGTCTCTTTTAACAAATTGTCAAACTGCAAATAATGTCAAACTAACACACGACCATCGCATGTGGTGGGTGGGTGGGTGGGGGTGAAGGAAAGTGTGTGTGTGTGTGTGTGCGACCCCCCTCCCACCCCCCCGCCCGCCCCCATCTCACGCTGCAAAGGAAGCTGGGAATTGGAATGTTGACCACACCATGTTGAAAGACCAGTTGCTGGAGTTAACTTGCATGGAGTGTTGGACGTTTTGTAAGTCTTCTGTTTTATTTTCTAAGGAGACGGTTTGTAATACCTGTTAAGATGTTGTCGAACTTACAAGTTATTTCAATTCCACTCCTGCCGGCCAGTCGATAAGAGTGATGGAGGCCTGTCCTTCGTGTGAGGCTTGCCTTCGCTATAATGAAAGGCATCGTCTCTCCTCCCTCCCCACACCCCCCTCCCCACACCCCCCTCCCCCCCAAACAGTAACAACCTGTCATCCCATCCACAATCAACCAACTCACCAAGAAAATAATCTTGAAGTGAATGTACATGAACTTGTTAAAGCCCCCGTAGTATTCTCTGCCACTCTTGTTTTGTTTGTATAGTGTCGAGCAATAGGCTGGACTTTGAAATCTCTTGTAAGTTTGGCATCTTTTTAAAAGCAATCCCGCCATTTTGGTGTCCTTTTTATTTGTAAATTAGGTAAAATAATGCTACCGATACTGAAAGAAAATGATGGATTTATTTAAGAAACTAAATAGAAGATTTATGCTGGGGATATTTAGAGTGAAATTGTTCTATTCCCCGCACTGAATGCTCTGAGAAGCTTCGCAGTGTAGCTTCGAATACAAGTGGATTAAAATAAAACCTATTTTAAAATAAACGGCACATCTTCTGTCTGGTTTGGTGTATGGGGCTAGAGGTCGCAATCATGGGGGGAGTTCAGAGAGTTTAACACCGGAAGATTTTGTCAGGAATTAACTCCCTTTTCAGTCGATGTATCTCGACTCCCTTGCTCTGGGATTTAGGGCCCTTGGCGCCAGACGTTCAACGGTTCAAAGGAATGTTGTAGAGAGGAGCTGCAGACGCTGGTTTAAAGCAAAGACAGAAAATGCTGGAGTAACTCAGCGGGACAGGCAGCATCTGTGGAGAGAAGGAAGGGGCGACGTTTCGGATCAAGACCCTTCTTCAGGATCTCGACACAAAACGTCACCCATTCCTCTTCTCCAGAGATGCTGCCTGTCCTGCTGAGTTGATCCAAGCTTCACCTGCACCAAGATATAGTGATTATTTATTTTTGCACACAGATCACTAAGATTATTGCCACACATTACGTACAATCCCCGATTAAGTACAGAATGCGTGGAAACGGCGCACTGAGTCCAGAAGCAAGGGTTGTCAGGTTTTGCCGTTACTTTCAGGGTCCCAGCTGCAGCTGGCTATAAAGGCCCATTGCAACCATCTGATGGACTTGTCTAACGTGGGCGTGCTGGCCCAGTAGAAATCTTCATCGGGGCTGGAGGGTCACGATGGAAGAAATAGCGGAAAGCTTTGCTTTTTAATTTCATTTATTTATTGTCACAGGTACAGTGTAAATCTTTTGTTGCGTGCTAAAAGATCTTTTGTTGTGGGCTAACCAGTCAGCGGAAAGACAATGCATGATTACAATCGAGCCATTCACAGCGTACAGATACATGATAAGGGAATAACGTTTAGTGCAAAGGGAAAGCCAGCAAAGTCCGATCAAAGATAGTCCGAGGGTCTCCAGTGAGGTAGATAGTGAAAAGCTTTTGTTGCGTGCTAACAAGTCAATGGAAAGAGTGTACATGATTACAATCGAGCCGTCCACAGTGTACAGGTACATGATGAAGGGAATAATGTGAATACTGTTTCCTGCAAGATAAAGCCAGTGAAGTCCGATCAAAGATAGTCCGAGGGTCTCCAAGGAGGTAGACAGTAGTTCAGCACTGCTCTCTAGGTTCAGTTGCCTGATAACAGCTGGGAATAAACTGTTCCTCAATCGTTTGTACATTGAGCCCAAATTTAAGACACTTGTTAAATTAATCATAGGTGGAGCATAGTGTTGGAAAATGGGATTCTCAGCCTCTGATGTCCAAATAGTACCAGTATTCTGTTTGATAAAATGTGTAGAGGTTTGTAGGTTAATTAGCTTTGGCAAAGATTGCAAATTGTCCCCATTGTGTTGGATAGTGTTAGTGTGCGGGCATCGTTGGTTGGCGTGGACTGGGTGGGCTGGTTAGTGTGCGGGGATCGCTGGTTGGCGTGGACTGGGTGGGCTGGTTAGTGTGCGGGGATCGCTGGTTGGCGAGGACTGGGTGGGCTGGTTAGTGTGCGGGGATCGCTGGTTGGCGTGGACTGGGTGGGCTTGTTTCTGCGCTGTATCTCTAAACGAAACTAAACAATCACTTCAAATGGATGTCCTTTTGTTTTTGACCTGTCTGCCAAGGAGTTAGAGTCACAGACTTACACAGCATTGAATTAGGCCATACCTCCCCATTTACCCTGTCTGGAGCCAGCATAATTTTATATACCTAATGTTAGCCTCACCAGTGACACCTTTGTCCCAAGGGGAACAGCCCCAGTCTATCCAATCTTTCCTCATACCTAAAACTTTCCAAACTTGGCAACATCCTCATGGATTCCCTTCATATCCTGGAGTGCAATCACAACTTCCCTGTAACATGGCAGTTACCACCCTAAGCTGCATCTCCAGCTGTGGTCCGAAGAAGGGTCTCGGCCCGAAACGTCACCCATTCCTACTCTCCAGAGATGCTGTCTGACCCGCTGAGTTACTCCAGCATTTTGTGTCTACCATTGGTACCACCACACTCTGGCGTGAGTCAGCATTGGGCTGTGGGCTGTCTATTCTCTAGACACTGGAGATTCTGATAGAATGAATAAATGAGTAAGTGTATTTGCCAAGTATGTGCATATACAAGGAATGTGCACTTATTTAAGTTCACAACTTCTAGGAGCAGGATTAGGCCATTCGGCCCATCAAGTCAACTCCGCCATTCAATCACGGCGGATCTATCTCTCCCTCCTAACCCCATTCTCCTGCCTTCTCCCCATAACCCCTGACACCCGCACTGATCAAGAATCTATCTCTGCCTTAAAAATACCCACTGACTTGGCCTCCACAGCCGTCTGTGGCAATGAGTTCCACAGATTCACCACCCTCTGACTAAAGAAATTCTTCCTCGTCTCCTTCGTAAAGGGATATCCTTTAATTCTGAGGCTGTGCCCTCTTGTCCTAGACTCTCCCAGCAGTGGGAACATCCTCTCCACATCCACTCTATCCAGGCCTTTCACTCTTCGGCCCACCGAGTCCGCGTCGACCAGCGATCCCCGTACACTAACACCACCCTACAATTTGGCCAAAGCCAATTAACCTACAAACCTGTACGGCTTTGGGGTGTGGGAGGAAACCGGAGCACCCGGAGAAAACCCACGCATGTCACAGGATGAACGTACAAACTCCGCGCACACAGCACCCGTGGTCAGGATTGAACCCGGGTCCCTGGCGCCGTGAGGCAGCAATGCTACCCGCTGCGCCACCGTGCCGCCAGTGTGATGTGGTTCCGTGTTCAAGTCTCGGGGCTCTGGCCATGCCGGCTGACATGTTGTAGATGGGCCCCGAGGTACAAGGCAGGGTGAAGCTGTGGTACAAGGCAGGGTGAAGCTGGGGTACAAGGCAGGGTGAAGCTGGGGTACAAGGCAGGGTGAAGCTGGGGTACAAGGCAGGGTGAAGCTGGGGTACAAGGCAGGGTGAAGCTGGGGTACAAGGCAGGGTGAAGCTGGGGTATAAGGCAGGGTGAAGCTGAGGTACAAGGCAGGGTGAAGCTGGGGTACAAGGCAGGGTGAAGCTGGGGTACAAGGCAGGGTGAAGCTGGGGTACAAGGCAGGGTGAAGCTGGGGTACAAGGCAGGGTGAAGCTGGGGTACAAGGCAGGGTGAAGCTGGGGTACAAGGCAGGGTGAAGCTGGGGTACAAGGCAGGGTGAAGCTGAGGTACAAGGCAGGGTGAAGCTGGGGTACAAGGCAGGGTGCAGCTGGGGTACGTGTCGATGTGATTATCTGCAGCGGTGGGGTGCTGGCAATCACGTGCGGGCCGCAGTGACGGCTCACTGGGCTCGAGACAGATGCTCCAGGAGAATGCGGCACGGTGGCGCAGCGGTAGAGTTGCTGCCTTACAGCGAATGCAGCACCAGAGACCCGGGTTCGATCCCGACTACGTGTGCTGTCTGTACGGAGTTTGTACGTTCTCCCCGTGACCTGCGTGGGTTTTCTCCGAGATCTTCGGTTTCCTCCCACACTCCAAAGACGTGCAGGTTTGTAGGTTAATTGGCTTGGTACATGTAAAAAATTGTCCCTAGTGTGTGTAGGATAGTGTTAATGTGCGGGGATCGCTGGTCGGTACGGAAGGGCCTGTTTCCGCGCTGTATCTCTAAACTAAGAAACCCGCTTCAAGTGCGTTCATCTGTTTATTTGCTCAAAGCTGAAGGTCAAGGCCCAGACTGACGGTCGTTGACTGGAGTGGCTGATTTGAACATTTGTACCAATTAGCTGCACGTTCTGATGCAGGCTGTGTTTATTCCAAGTCCCAAGGGCAGCATTACAAGGTTCTGCTAGGCTAACGGTTGGTCGTGATATCCAAGTTCATTAACATTGCAGAACAGGCCTTTGATATATTGAGAAAGATGTAAGATCTTAGATCTTCCTCACCCCACACCTAATATAAAGTCCCTGATTAAAGATGGACTCTTCAATCTGTGAGAGTACTTGACCTGTTGTAAACGGATATTGATTCTTGTTTAAGGTTGCCTCAGGAGTTGGATTCGACTTGTCCACGTTCAGAATAGCACAGGGAAAGGCTCACAGTTTAGTCGAGTTTAGTTTATTGTCACGTGTACTGAGGTACAGTGAAAAGCTTTTGCTGCGCGTTATCCAGTCAGCGGAAAGACAGTACATGATTACAGTCAAGCCGTCCACAGTGTACAAAGAAGATAGACACAAAATGCTGGAGTAACTCAGCGGGACAGGCAGC
This sequence comes from Rhinoraja longicauda, assembly GCF_053455715.1. Classification (NCBI taxonomy): domain Eukaryota; kingdom Metazoa; phylum Chordata; class Chondrichthyes; order Rajiformes; family Arhynchobatidae; genus Rhinoraja; species Rhinoraja longicauda. Next base: position 28,030,819 of record NC_135982.1, on the reverse strand, counting down.
ATCTCTGGAGAGAAGGAACGGGTGACGTTTGTGGTCGAGACTCTTCTTCAGACTGAGAGGCAGGGGAGAGGGGAAGGAGAGATATGAAAAGGTACAAGGGAACAGACGGAACGGTGGCGCAGCGGTAGAGTTGCTGCCTTACAGCGCCAGGGACCCGGGTTCGATCCCAGCAACGAGTGCTGTCTGTACGGAGTTTGTACGTTCTCCCCGTGACCACGTGGGTTTTCTCCGACCTATTCGGTTTCCTCCCATAGGTTTGTAGGTTAATTGGCTTGGTAAATGTAAAACTTGTCCCTGGTGTGTGTCGGATAGTGTTGGTGTGCGGGGGATCGCGGGTTAGCATGGACTCGGTGGGCCGAAGGGCCCATTCCCTCACTGTATCTCTAAACTAAACTAAGGTAGAGTAAACTAAGCACTGAGTCAAAGCAGCACAGGTACTGAACGTAGTTGTGGGTTAAGACAGCCTGGGCGTACATGAGCACTGCACGAGTCCACACATGTAGCCTCGGCGGCCACTGGCACTGAGTCGCTGGTACCTGTGAGACAGATGCCACACGCCTGCCCAGCTGAGGTCCCCAGCCGGCCAGCCCAGCAGCCGACAGTGGCGGCCGTGATGCGATTATTCAAACAAACTCATAACGCAGGTGCTGTTTGTTAACAGCTTGTTGCTGGGGTCCTGATCATACCAGGAGTACCAGCCACACCCGCCTGAGCCAAGCACAACAAACAAAGCCTTAATTACAGACACAAAATGCTGGAGTAACTCAGCGGGTCAGGCAGCATCTCTGGAGAGAAGGAATGGGTGACGTTTTTTTAGATTTAGAGATACAGCGCGGAAACAGGCCCTTCGGCCCACCGGGTCGGCGCCGCCCAGCGATCCCCGCACACTAACACTATCACTATCCTACACACACTAGGGACAATTTTTTTTTTTTTTTTTTACATTTGCCCAGCCAATTAACCTACATACCTGCACGTCTTTGGAGTTTGGGAGGAAACCGGAGCACCCGGAGAAAACCCACGCAGGTCGCGGGGAGAACGTTCAAACTCCGTACAGATGGCGCCCGTAGTCAGGATCAAACATGAGTCTCTGGCGCTGCATTCGCTGTAAGGCAGCAACTCTACCGCTGCGCCACCGTGCCGCCCTTCGGGTCGAGAGTCGAGACCCTTCTTCCGACTGACGTCAGGGGAGGGGCCGGGACGGATGCCCCACCCCCTCCCCTGACGTCAGTCTGAAGAAGGGCCTCGACCCGAAACGTCACCCATTTCTTCTCTCCAGACAAGATGGCGCAGCGGTAGAGTTGCCGCCTCATCAGCGCCAGAGACCCGGGTTCCATCCCGACTACGGGCGCTGTCTACGGAGTTTGCACGTTCTCCCCGCGACCTGTGTGGGTTTTCTCCAGGCGCTCCGGTTTCCTCCCACACTCCAAAGACGTGCATGTTTGTTCTTTAATTGGCTTTGGTAACAATTGTGAACTATCCCTGGTGTGTTGGATAGTGCTGATGTACGGGGAGATCGCTCGCCAGTGAGATGGGTCACTCAGATAGATGCTTCTTTTGACAACCCTCACAATCTTTGGAGCAACTCTGCTTGGACCTGCAACATCAGAGATCACGAGTTTGATCCATGAACGTTATTCCCTTGTCATGTATCTGTACACTGTAGACGGCTCGATTGTAATCATGTACAGTCTTTCCACTGGCTGGTGAACACGCAACAAAAAGCTTTTCACTGTACCTCGGTACACGTGACAATAAACTAAACTGAACTGGGACAAATACGTCAGACTAATAAACGCACTGTGTCGATTGCCTTTGTTCCAACCCGGTTTAATTCCTGCAAAGATCCAGGCCCCATAGTTTCTAAATTACTGGCATTGAAATAAAAGATCTGAGGATTCCTGAAGACAGACACAAAATGCTGGAGTAACTCAGCGGGTCAGGCAGCATCTGTGGAGAACATGGATAGGTGACGTTTCACAGAGTGCTGGAGTAACTCAGCAGGTCAGGCAGCATCTGTGGAGAGAAGGAATGGGTGACGTTTCGGGTTGGGACCCTTCTTCAGACTGAGAGTCGGGGAGGAAGACACTGAGATAAGGAAGTGTAATGTGTGAAAATGAGGCATCAAAGCAGATCCTAGCCTTCCAGAGTGTGCACACTGAGCATATGAAGATCAATCGGCTGCCTACAGATGGATACACAATGCTGGAGCAACTCAGCGGGACAGGCAGCATCTCTGGAGAGAAGGAATGGGCGACGTTTCGGGTCGAGACCCTTCTTCAGGCTGCATCAGTCTCATGGATGGCCAGCTTGGCCAGGCCCAGGAGCAACCCCACCAGGACATTGCCCTGGGCCCTTGTGACGAGGGTTGCCAACTGTCCCGTATTAGCCGGGACATCCCGTATTTTGGGTTAAATTAGTTTGTCCCTTACGGGACCGCCCTCGTCCCGTATCAGTAGGGTCGCCAGCTTCCTCACTCCCAAATAGACAATAGGTGCAGGAGGAGGCCATTCGGCCCTTCGAGCCAGCACCGCCATTCAATGTGATCATGGCTGATCATCCACAATCAGTACCCAGTTCCTGCCTTCTCCCCATACCCCCTGACTCCGCTATCCTTAAGAGCTCTATCCAGCTCTCTCTTGAATGCATTCAGAGAATTGGCCTCCACTGCCTTCTGAGGCAGAGAATTCCACAGATTCACAACTCTCTGACTGAAAAAGTTTTTCCTCATCTCCGTTCTAAATGGCCTACCCCTTATTCTTAAACTGTGGCCCCTGGTTCTGGACTTCCCCAACATTGGGGACATGTTTCCTGCCTCTAACGTGTCCAACCCCTTAATAATCTTATATGTTTCGATAAGATCCCCTCTCATCCTTCTAAATTCCAGTATATACAAGCCTAGTCGCTCCAGTCTTTCAACATATGACAGTCCCGCCATTCCGGGAATTAACCTAGTGAACCTACGCTGCACGCCCTCAATCGCAAGAATATCCTTCCTCAAATTTGGAGACCAAAACTGCAAACAGTACTCCAGGTGCGGTCTCACTAGGGCCCTGTACAACTGCAGAAGGACCTCTTTGCTCCTATACTCAACTCCTCTTGTTATGAAGGCCAACATTCCATTGGCTTTCTTCACTGCCTGCTGTACCTGCATGCTTCCTTTCAGTGACTGATGCACTAGGACACCCAGATCACGTTGTACGTCCCCTGTTCCTAACTTGACACCATTTAGATAATACTTGTGACTAAACCTTTAGACCGCTGCTGAAGGTTGCGATGGAACTTGCTCGTTCAGGGTCACTGGTGCTGCTCAACACAGCGGACGTCCTGTTGTTGGGACTTCCCACGTCCACAACAACAACAACAAAAAACCTTTTTGAAAAATTAAAGTCAATTAAAAGAATTGGCCGATGGAAATGTTGACAATTCGTTCTTGTTGAACTGGGAGAGCTGGGTTTTTTTTTGCAAAAGGTAACACACTCCACCTTGCCCAAGTGCCCTTCTGCTTTCCTTGCATTGTGCCGTGTTCCTGTCCACTGTTCTTTCACGTCTCCTCTGCACTAATAACCACAGTGTGTGTGTGTGTGTGTGTGCGTGCGTGTGTGCCTGAGGGGAGTCTTTCACAACCACCCCACATCACGTCTCATTGCATCTAACCCACCCCCCACCCTGTTGTCGGGACTGTCGCCGTGTGAGGTGAGGCAGGTCGCAACTAAGGCCGGGTAAGTCTGTGTCTATCCGGCTGTGAAGTGCCATCTGAACGTATACAACTAGATCTCGCAGAGACGTATAAAATTATAAAAGGACTGGACGAGCTAGAAGCAGGAGAAATGTTCCCAATGTTTGGGGGGGGGGGGGGTCCAGAAACAGGGGAATAAAGGGGAGGCCATTTAAAACTGAGGTGAGAAGAATCAAGACCTTGGTGTCCTTGTACACCAGTCACTGAAAGTAAGCGTGCAGGTACAGCAGGCAGTGAAGAAAGCGAATGGCATTTTGACCTTCATAACGAGAGGATTTGAGTATAGGAGTGAAGAGGTCCTTCTGCAGTTGTACAGGGCCCTGGTGAGACCCCATCTGGAGTATTGTGTGCAGTTTTGGTCTCCTAATTTGAGGAAGGACATCCTTGCTATTAAGGCAGTGCAGCGTAGGTTAATCCCCAGGATGGTGGGACTGTCATGTGAGGAAAGATTGGAAAGACTGGGCTTGTATTCACTGGAGAGAAAAGATGAGAGGGGCTCTTATAAAGGCGTGTAAAATTACAAAAGGACTGGACGAACTAGATGCAGGAAAAATGTTCCCAATGTTTGGGGGGGGGGGTCCAGAACCAGGGGCCACACAGGCAGTCTAAGAATAAAGGGGAGGCCATTTAAAACTGAGGTGAGAAGAAACCTTTTCACCCAGAGAGTTGTGAATTTGTGGAATTCTCTGCCACAGAGGGCATTGGAGGCCAAAGATACTAGAGGAGCAAGATAGACCACTCAACCCTAAAAACCGTTGTTGGACACGGCGCCATTTTAGTCGGCAGAAACTTGCAGAAGCATTTAGAAAGAAAAATAACATAAAATCTGTGAGTTGATGGATGAGATATATTCTGCATTTTAATGGTATCATCACACATACTGTCCCCCCAAAACACTGATTACACTGCGAGAGGCGGGTTTTGCTTACTAAAATGGTGGACGTTCCACTCCTTTGCGTGCTACACTTCAGTGTAGGCGATTTCAACGGAGTGGACCATCTTGCTCCTCTAGTATCTTTGGTAGAGGCCAATTCACTGGATGAATTTAAAAGAGAGTTAGATAGAGCTCTAGGGGCTAGTGGAATCAAGGGATATGGGGAGAAGGCAGGCACGGGTTACTGATTGTGGATGATCAGCCGTGATCACATTGAATGGCGGTGCTGGCTCGAAGGGCCAAATGGCCTCCTCCTGCACCTATTGTCTATGTTTCTATGTACCTGTCCACAAGTGCAACGGCAGACTTACCGATCTCGACGTCATTCCAGGATTCGCTGTTGAAATAAAACCAGGATAAAGTCTGTTCAATCGGCAGCGCACCAAGCTCACTCCAGAGATAGAGACGCTGACATTCCAGATCATCGATGGTTCATCAGAGTTATTCGTCAGTATCGGGCCGGCACGGTGGTGCAGCGGGTAGAGCTGCTGCCTCATCGCGCCGGAGACCCGGGTTCCATCCTGACTACGGGTGCTGTCTGTACGGAGTTTGTACGTTCTCCCCGTGACCTGGGTGGGATTTTCCCCGGTTGCTCCAATTTCCTCCCATTCTCCAAAGACGTGCAGGTATGTAGGTTATTTGGCTGGGTATAAATGTAAATTGTCCCTCTCGTGCGTGTGTAGGATAGTGTTAGTGTGCGGGGATCGCTGGTTGGCGTGGGCCGAGGGGCCTGTTTACGCGCGGTATCTCTAAACTACACTAAGATGTATTGCATCCACTGCTCCAGATGTCAACTTATTTACATCGGCGAAACCAAGCGCAGGCTCGGCGATCGCTTCGCTCAACACCTGCGCTCGGTCCGCGTTAACCAATCTGATCTCCCGGTGGCCGAGCACTTCAACTCCCCCTCCCATTCCCAGTCTGACCTTTCTGTCATGGGCCTCCTCCAGTGCCATAGTGAGGCCCACCGGAAATTGGAGGAACAGCACCTCATATTTCGCCTGGGCAGCTTGCAGCCCAGTGGTATGAACATCGACTTCTCCAACTTTAGATAGTTCCCCTGTCCCTCTCTTCCCCTCCTCCTTCCCAGTTCTCCCTCTATCTTCCTGTCTCCACCTATATCCTCCCTTTGTCCCGCCCCCCTGACATCATTCTGAAGAAGGGTCTCGATCCGAAACGTCACCCATTCCTTCTCTCCTGAGATGCTGCCTGACCTGCTGAGTTACTCCAGCATTTTGTGGATAAATACCTTCGATTTGTACCAGCAGCTGCAGTTATTTTCTTATACTAAAGATGGGAACCATTATCTTTGTTTCTTTCTCCAGAGATGCTGCCTGGCCCACTGAAGATTTGCAGCATCCTCTGCCTTTATTTCCTTGTCTACAGCACTTTGCTGTTGTTGTTAATCTTTAGACGTGAGATACTTTAATCTTGAGATACTGTGTGGAAGCAGGTCCTTCGGCCTACCGCGTCCGTGATCACCAGCGATCATCCCTACGCACTAAGGACAATTTACAATTTACCGAAGCCAATTAACCTACAGACCTGTGCGTCTTTGGAGTGTGGGAGGAAACCGGAGCACCCGGAGAAAACCCACGCAGGTCACGGGGAGAACGTGCAAACTCCATACAGACAGCGCCCGTGGTCAGGATCGAACCCGGGTCTCCGGCGCTGTGTGGCAGCAACTCTACCGCTGCGCCACCTACGGTCACCAACTGTCCCGTATTAGCCGGGACATCCCGTATTTTGGGCTAAACTGGTTTGTACCGTATGGGACCGCCCTTGTCCCGTATTAGGCCTGAGGGCCGCTGTCGGCCGGGACAGTGTAGGCTAACGGAGTGTGTTCGCCTAACGGAGGTCGCCTCCCGGCCCGGGCGGCCGCCATTGGTGGAGCAGGAGCAAGTGGCCGCTGGCTGTGGGTGAGGTCACGTGGGACGCGGGGCGGTGACGTCACCTTGTCCTGTATTTGGGAGTGAGGAAGTTGGCAACCACTAGCACCACCACTGCGATATATTTTCCAAATAACCGTTGCCTGTTGCCATGATCCCAGTTCCCCATTCTGCCACGGCCTGCGGACTTTCATCATTAAACACTTGACGCTCAGTGGCTTCTTAAGTACATTTTGCCATCGGGAGTTTGGGGAACAATTTATACGGAGCAAGACCTTCCTGGGATTGGTGCCGATGAACAGCTATCAGAGGAGGGCTCTTCAATAAACAAGAGTGCCGACAGCATCTGGTCAGCAGATGTCTGTGATTGACCACTGCCCCGAGGCCCAGAGCACAGACTGTGTACCAGCCTGCACACTGGAGATCCAGACCACGATGCTAGTGTGGGGAGGAACTGCAGATGTGTAGGAAAGAACTGCAGATGCTGGTGTAAACAAGACAGGCACAAAAAGCTGGAGTAACTCAACAGGACAGGCAGCATCCCTGGGAGAGAAGGAATGGGCGACGTTTCGGGTCGGAAGGAGGGTCTAAACCCGAAACGTCACCCATTCCTTCTCTCCCGAGATGCTGCCCGACCCATCAGAGTGTCCGTCTCGGTAGACAGCCCACACCGGACGTAGGACAAGGAGGGAGAACGAGGTGAGGGTGAGATACCCATCAATAACACAACGACACTGGTCCAGAGTGGACAGACACAAGATGCTGGAGTAACTCAGCGGGTCGGGCAGCATCTGTGGAGAGAAGGAATGGGTGACGTTTCGGGTCGAGACCCTTCTTCCGACCCGAAACGTCACCCATCGCTGGTCGGCGCGGACTCGGTGGGCTGTTTCCGCGCTGTATCACTAAACCAAACCGAAAGAAAAATAAATTCTCTGAAGACCGTTACTCTCACAACTGTAGTGATCGCAATCCAAGTGGACATGCGGTTTATTTAATGGATGTCTCATTCTTGTGGAAATACATCTTCCATCGGCAGTCACTGAGAAACGATTATGTAGAAACAGTGGTTACGTTGATGGATCGGAGCTATTCTGTGGGAAAAGGAACGATTTAAGGATTATCATTTGAAGCCAGGTTGACTGTCATAAGATTTCAAATAAAAAATTTAATTAAAGCATGAATAATATATGTTTAGGATACTGATAACTGCTGCACTCAAAGTTCAATCACAGCGTAGGATATTGGCAATACCACCGTGAGTAAGAACAACACGGAATTACACATCACCCCTCTGTAACCTCATAACTTCCAGCGGCAGAATTAGGCCATTCGGCCCATCGAGTCTACTCTGCCATTCAATCGGGGCTGATCATCTCCCCCTCCTAACCCCATTCTCCCCACAACCCCTGACACCCGCACTAATCAAGAATCTATCTCTGCCTTAAAAATACCCACTGACTTGGCCTCCACAGGCGTCTGAGGCAATGAATTCCACAGATTCACCACCCTCTGACTAAAGAAATTCCTCCTCATCTCCTTCCTAAAGGTACATCCTTTAATTCTGAGGCTGTGCCCTCTGGTCCTAGACTCTCCCACTGGTGGAAACATCCTCTCCACATCCACTCTATCCAAGCCTTTCTCTATTCTGTACGTTTCAATGAGGTCCCCCCTCTCATTCTTCTAAACTCCAGCGAGTACAGGCCCAGTGCTGACAAACGCTCATCATATATCAACCCACTCATTCATAGAAACATAGATAATAGGTGCAGGAGGAGGCCATTCGGCCCTTCGAGCCAGCACCACCACTCATTGTGATCATGGCTGATCATCCACAATCAGTAACCCGTGCCTGCCTTCTCCCCATATCCCTTGATTCCACTAGCCCCTAGAGCTCTATCTAACTCTCTCTTAAATTCATCCAGTGATTCGGCCTCCACTGCCCTCTGTGGCAGAGAAATCCACAAATTCACAACTCTGGGTGAAAAAGTTTCTTCTCACCTGAGTTTTAAATGGCCTCCCCTTTACTCTTAGACTGTGTGTGGCTCCTGGTTCTGGACTCCCCCAACATTGGGAACATTTTTCCTGCATCTAACTTGTCCAGTCCTTTTATAATTTTATATGTTTCTATAAGATCCTCTCTCATCCTTCTAAACTCCAGTGAATACAAGCCTAGTCTTTTCAATCTTTCCTCATATGACAGTCCCGCCATCCCAGGGATCAATCTCGTGAACCTACGCTGCACTGCCTCAATTACAAGGATGTCCCTCCTCAAATTAGGAGACCAAAGCTGTACACAATACTCCAGATGTGGTCTCACCAGGGCCCTGTACAACTGCAGAAGAACCTCTTTGCTCCTATGCTGGGATAATTCTTGTGAACCTCCTTTTGAAAGTTTCAATGAGGTCCTCACCCCTCATCTTTCTAAAGTCCCGCGAGTCCCTTGTCCGTAAATCATAGGGTTCAGCAGTTGTACTGGAGTGCTTGATACATCCATGTGGAGCCCTGGCGAGACGGCAGCTGGAATGTGGTGAGCGTGTGGGGATTCCATGCTGATGCAGGGATAACGTGCAGTCAAGACTGGCTCCTGGAATGACAGGTTGGATGAGGAGAGATTAAGTATTCTGGGCCTGTCCGCTCTTGGGTTTGGAAGAAATGAGACCATTCTCCTGCCTTCTCCCCACAACCCCTGACACCCGCACTAATCAACAATCTGGCAATCACCGCCTTACAAATATCCGTTGACTTGGTCTCCACTAGTGGTTGCCAACTATCTCACTCCCGAACACGGGACAAGGTGACGTCACCGCCCCGCGCCCCACGAGACCTCACCCAGCCAGCGGCCACGTGCTCCCGCTCCACCAATGGCGGCCGCCCGGGCCGGGAGGCGGGTTGCTACGCAACCTCCGTTAGGCGAACACACTCAGCCCCGCTACCCGAACACACTCCGTTAGCCTAGACTGTCCGGGCCTACTGTGTCCGGGCCTACAGTGTCCGGGCCTACACTGTTCGTGCCTACACTGTCCGGGCCTACAGCGTCCGGGCCTATAGTGTCCGGGCCTACACTGTTCGGGCCTACACTGTCCGGGCCTACAGTGTCCGGGCCTACACTGTTCGTGCCTACACTGTCCGGGCCTACAGCGTCCGGGCCTACAGTGTCCGGGCCTACACTGTCCCGACCGACATCGGCCCGCGGGCCTAATACGGGACAAGGGCGGTCCCGTACGGGACAAACCCATTCAGCCCAAAACACGGGATGTCGTGCTAATACGGGACAGTTGGCAACCCTCGTCTCCACAGCCGTCTGTGGCAATGAATCCCACAGATTCACCACCCTCTGACTAATGAAGTTCCTCCTCATCTTCATTCTAAAGGTACGTCCTTTTATTCTTACGTTGTCCACATTTGCTCCTGTTGTGTGTAGCAGGCGTGTAACTCTGGTCCACGTGACGTGTGTTATCTCCAGCGCTCGTGTTGGTGCCCAACACAGTTGTAAATCTCCAGGTTCACAGGGCCTCCAGGATCCACTCCCTCATCCCCTTTGCTCACAGGTGCGGCACGGTGGCGCAGCGGGTGGAGCTGCTGCCTCACGGCGCCAGAGACCCGGGTTCCATCCCGACTACGGGCGCCGTCTGTACGGAGTTTGTACGTTCTCCCCGTGACCTGCGTGGGTTTTCTCCGAGATCTTCGGTTCCTTCCCACACTCCAAAGACGCGCAGGTTTGTAGGTGAATTGGCTTGGTGTAAGTGTAAATTGTCCCCAGTGTGTGTGGGATAGTGTCAGTGTGCGGGGATCGCTGGTCGGCGTGGACTCGGTGGGCCGAAGGGCCTGTTTCCGCGCTGTATCTCTAAACTAAACTTGGAGTATCAGTAAATGGGGCCAATCCCGGGCCCTCCGCTCACTCTGCGATGGTCTGGGCAGCCTAGACCACTGGCTGTGGGGGGTGGTGCATTAATCAGCCGACCAGACTCCCCCTGCTACCCTTGTGTTGAACCACGATGACTTTCCTAAGGCAGGCCGCTGTCTGTATGGGAAGGAACAGCAGACGCTGGTTTACACTGAAGATAGACGCACAATGCTGGAGTAACTCAGCGGGTCAGGCAGCATCTCTGGAGAGAAGGAATGGGTGACGTTTCGGGTCGAGACCCTTCCTCAGACTGCATGAGTATGAAGAAGGGTCTCGACCCGAAACGTCACCCATTCCTTCTCTCCCGAGATGCTGCCTGACCCGCTGAGTTACTCCAGCGTTTTGTGTCTATCTGTAGGCAGCCAATCGGCACTGAAGATGGACACAGAGTGCTGGAGTAACTCAGCGGGTCAGGCAGCATCTGTGGAGAACATGGACAGGTGACGTTTCACAGAGTGCTGGAGTAACTCAGCGGGTCAGGCAGCATCTGTGGAGAACGGGGCACCTGAAAAAAATCCTGAGGACAATATTTTGCGGTGAAGTCATGAAGAAAGGTGTAAAGGTTTGCGGAGTGAGCTGCTGATGCGAGCGGTTTGTGTTGACTGCAGATTGTGGCAGTGTGTCGAGCCCCACACACCTGAGCCTGACTCTGTCCGAGGGGGATGAGCACCTGGACCGGCTGCAGCAGGTGGACTTGGCCAGGAACACGCCCATGTCCCAGTGGAAGGCGGGCACAGTGCAGGCCTGGCTGGAGGTGGTCATGGCCATGCCCATGTACATCCGGTCCTGCACCGAGAACGTCAAGAGTGGACGGGTAAGAGAACGGCCGCCCGCCCCGCCAGGACCCACACCTCACACGTACACGCACACGGATGCCCAGAGCACATGGGTTTAAGACCCACACCACACACGTACACGCACACGGATGCCCAGAGCACATGGGTTCAGGACCCACACCTCACACGTGCAGCCGCCAACCCCGCCCCGCCAGCACCCACCCCTCACACGTACATGCACACGGATGCCCAGAGCACACGGGTTCAAGACCCACACCTCACACGTACATGCACATGGATGCCCAGAGCAGGGGAATCGGGGACCAGAGCACACAGGTTTAAGGTGAAGGGGAAAAGATTCAATAGGAATCTGAGGGGTAACTTTTTCACACAGAGGGTGGTGGGTGTATGGAACGAGCTGCCAGAGGAGGTAGTTGAGGCTGGGACTATCCCAACGTTCAAGATTTCAAGATCAATTTATTGTCACATGTACCAATTAAGGTGCAGTGAAATTTGAGTCGCCATACTAAGTGAAAAGCAACAAGACACACAGACACATAAAGTAAAATGTAACATAGACACCCACCACAGCGGATTCCACATTCCTCACTGTGATGGAAGGTAATAAAGTTCAAGCATCTTCCTCGTTGTTCGCCCGCGGTCGGGGCTGTTGAACCGTCCGCTGCCAACTGTCCGAAACTCTCTCTTTAAGAAGCAATTGGACAGGTACATGGATAGGACAGGTTTGGAAGGATATGGACCAAATGCTGGCAGGTGGGGCTAGTGTAGCCCGTGTGGGCAAGTTGGGCCGAAGGGCCTGTATCCACAATGTATCACTCTATGACTGAGAGGGAAGCTTGCAATGCTCATGTTCTAGGAGCAGAATTAGACCGTTCTTCTTTTGCCGGTGGAGTTGAGGATGATTGAGGTAGTTGGTCGGCACGGTGGCGCAGCGGGTAGAGCTGCTGCCTCACAGCGCCGGAGACCCGGGTTCGACCCCGACTACGGGCGCTGTCTGTACGGAGTTTGTACGTTCTCCCCGTGACCTGCCTGGGTTTTCTCCCAGATCTCCGGTTTCCTCCCACACTCCAAAGACGTGCTGGTTTGTAGGTTAATTGGCTTCGATATATAAATATAAAAATTGTCCCTGGTGTGTGTTAGTGTTAGGGTCGTGTTAGTGCACGGGGATCGCTGGGCGGCGCGGACAGGGTGGGCCGAAGGGCCTGTTTCTGTGCTGTGCCTCTAAACTAAACAAATGTAGTTTTAGTCTACTTTGACAGACTGCACTGGTCGGGAGAGTTTCTGCTGATTGTGTTTGCATTTCCAAAGTATAAGCCCTGTGTAATCAGACAGAGAGAGATCAGAGGACATTGCCAGCACCCTAAGGATTGCTGATGCAGCAGTATCTTACTCCCTCATTATGTCTGGCAATCCCACATTATGCATGAAAATTAACACCCCGCTTCTTCAAACCAGCCTTTATACAGATTAGTGACAAGAACATTTAAGAGATTCTAATCCTGGAAGGTTTTCTTTTTTTTTAAAACTTTCGAAGGGATAAGAATAAAATTTCAAAGACAAGAGACTTCAGATGCTGGAATCTAGAACAAAGTATATGGTCACGGAGTGATAGAAACATAGAAAATAGGTGCAGGAGTAGGCCATTCGGCCCTTCGAGCCTGCACCGCCATTCAATATGATCATGGCTGATCATCCAACTCAGTATCCCGTACCTGCCTTCTCTCCATACCCCCTGATCCCTTTAGCCTCAAGGGCCACATCTAACTCCCTCTTAAATATAGCCAATGAACTGGCCTCAACTACCTTCTGTGGCAGAGAATTCCACAGACTCACCACTCTCTGTGTGAAAAAAAACGGTCTCATCTCAGTCCTAAAAGACTTCCCCCTTATCCTTAAACTGTGACCCCTTGTTCTGATGGAGCGGACGGGCGTGGAAACACTCAGGGATAATGAGGAGAGGAGAGGAGGGGTGGAGAATCTGTGCAACTCATTGCCACAGATGGCTGTGGAGGCCAAGTCAGTGGATATTTAAGGCAGAGACAGACAAATTCCTGATTAGAACGGGTGTCAAGGATTATGGGGAGAAGGCAGGATAATGGGATTAGCAGGCAGGGGTCAGCCATGATTGAATGGCGGAGTGGAAGCGATGGGCCGAATGGCCTAATTCTGCTCCTGAATTCATTTTTTTTTAGATTTAGATTTAGAGATACAGCGCGGAAACAGGCCCTTCGGCCCACCGGGTCCGCGCCGCCCAGCGATCCCCGCACATTAACACTATCCTACACACACGAGGGACAATGTTTACATATTACCCAGTCAATTAACCTACATACCTGTACGTCTTTGGAGTGTGGGAGGAAACCGAAGATCTCGGAGAAAACCCACACAGGTCACGGGGAGAACGTACAAACTCCGTACAGACGGCGCCCGTAGTCAGGATCGAACCTGAGTCTCCGGCGCTGCATTCGCTGTAAGGCAGCAACTCTACCGCTGCTCCACTGTGCCACCCTTATGACCTTACTACCTTATGAAACAGGCCCAACTTGCCCACGCCAGCCAGGTTGATCCATCAACACTAGTCCTATCTGTGCACCTTTCCACATGTTTCATAAATGTTCAGATAGTCCCTTCCTCAGCCACGTCCTCCAACAGCTCGTTCTCTGGGGAGGAAACAGTAAGGATGTTGGTTGGCCCATGACTAAGGTTGCCAACTGTCCCGTATCAGCCGGGACATCCCGTATTTAGGGCTACATTGGTTTGTCCCATACGGGACCGCCCTTGTCCCGTATTAGGCCCGGGGGCCGCTGTCGGCCGGGACCGTGTGGGCTAACAGAGTGTGTTCGTCTAACGGAGGTTGTGTAGCGACCCGCCTCACAGCTCAGGCGGCCGCCATTGGTGGAGCAGGAGTCCCTACCCCCTCCCCTGACATCAGTCTGAAGAAGGGTCTCGACCCGAAACGCCCCCCATTCCTTCTCTCCAGAGACGCTGCCCGACCCGCTGAGTAACTCCAGCACTTTGCGGTCTTCCTTCGATTTAAACCAGCGTCTGCAGTTTGTTTTGCTGCACTGCTCGGGCTGGGCGTGGGCTGGGCTGGGCTGGGCACGGGCTGGGCTGGGCTGGGCTGGGCTGGGCGCGGGCTGGGCTGGGCTGGGCGCGGGCTGGGCTGGGCTGGGCTGGGCGCGGGCTGGGCTGGGCTGGGCGCGGGCTGGGCTGGGCTGGGCGCGGGCTGGGCTGGGCTGGGCGCGGGCTGGGCTGGGCACGGGCTGGGCTGGGCTGGGCACGGGCTGGGCTGGGCTGGGCGCGGGCTGGGTTGGGTTGGGCGCGGGCTGGGCTGGGCTGGGCGCGGGCTGGGCGCGGGCTGGGCTGGGCGCGGGCTGGGCTGGGCACGGGCTGGGCTGGGCTGGGCGCGGGCTGGGCTGGGCTGGGCGCGGGCTGGGCTGGGCTGGGCTGGGCTGGGCGCGGGCTGGGTTGGGTTGGGCGCGGGCTGGGCTGGGCACGGGCTGGGCTGGGCTGGGCGCGGGCTGGGCTGGGCTGGGCGCGGGCTGGGCGCGGGCTGGGCTGGGCTGGGCGCGGGCTGGGTTGGGTTGGGCGCGGGCTGGGCTGGGCTGGGCTGGGCTGGGCTGGTGCTGGGCTGGGCGCGGTCTGGGCTGGGCGCGGGCTGGGCTGGGCTGGGCGCGGGCTGGGCGCGGGCTGGGCTGGGCTGGGCACGGGCTGGGCGCGGGCTGGGCTGTGCTGGGCGCGGGCTGGGCTGGGCGCGGGCTGGGCTGGGCTGGGCGCGGGCTGGGCTGGGCTGGGCTGGGCTGGGCGCGGGCTGGGCTGGGCTGGGCTGGGCTGGGCACGGGCTGGGCTGGGCTGGGCACGGCCTGTGGTCGCTGGTCACCGTTTCCCGCAGCGTTCTCTGATTTCCACCACAGGTGCTGCTGAGCCTGAACAACGAGGACCTGGAGCTGGGACTGGGGGTGAACAGCTCGATGCACCGGAGGAAACTGAGGCTGGCCATCGAGGACTACCGTGAGGCCGAGGGAGGGAAGGGGTGAGCACAGACCCCCCCCCCGAGACCAGACCTCACCCACCGTCTCCCCGTCAGTTTATACAAACATAGGCAATAGGTGCAGGAGGAGGCCACTCGGCCCTTCGAGCCAGCACCGCCATTCACTGTGATCATGGCTGATCATCCACAATCAGTCAGGGGGTATGGGGAGAAGGCAGGAACGGGGTACTGATTGAGGATGATCAGCCATGATCACATTGAATGGCGGTGCTGGCTCGAAGGGCCGAATGGCCTCCTCCTGCACCTATTGTATATTGTCTATTATCAGTAACCCGTGCCTGCCTTCTCCCCATATCCCTTGATTCCGCTAGCCCCTAGAGCTCTATCTAACTCTCTTTCAAATTCATCCAGTGAACGTTTTAGTTTAGTTTAGTTTAGAGATACAGCGTGGAAACAGGCCCTTCGGCCCACCAAGTCCGCGCCGACCAGCGATCCCTGCACACTAACACTATTAACACTATCCTACACACACTGGGGACAATGTTTACATTTACCCAGTCAAATAACCTACAAACCTGTACGTCTTTGGAGTGTGGGAGGAAACCGAAGATCTCGTAGAAAACCCACGCAGGTCACGGGGAGAACGTGCAAACTCCGTACAGACAGCACCCGTAATCGGGATGGAACCCGGGTCTCTGGCGCTGTGAGGCAGCAACTCTACCGCTGCGCCACCGTGCTGCCCTTGATTAGTACATGAATGCTCCAGAGAGATGCTGCCTGTCCCGCTGAGTTACTCCAGCATGTTGCGTCTGTCTTTGGTTTAAAGCAGCATCTGCAGTTCCTCCCTGCACATATACTGGAACAGTGCATGTCAGACTGACCCACATCTGCCAGGGACCAGGGCTAGGGTGGCAGGGACCAGGGCAAGGGTGCCAGGGACTGTGGTAAGGGTGCCAGGGACCAGGGCAAGGGTGCCAGGGACTGTGGTAAGGGTGGCAGGGACCAGGGCAAGGGTGCCAGGGACTGTGATAAGGGTGCCAGGGACCAGGGCTAGGGTGCCAGGGATCTGGGCAAGGGTGCCAGGGACTGTAGCAAGGGTGGCAGGGACCAGGGCAAGGGTGCCAGGGACTGTGGCAAGGGTGGCAGGGACCAGGGCAAGGGTGCCAGGGACTGTGGCAAGGGTGCCAGGGTCTGGGCTAAGGTGCCAGGGACTGTGGTAAGGGTGCCAGGGACCAGGGCAAGGGTGCCAGGGACTGTAGCAAGGGTGCCAGGGACTGTAGCAAGGGTGCCAGGGGCTGGGCAAGGGTGCCAGGGTCTGGGCTAAGGTGCCAGGGACTGTAGCAAGGGTGCCAGGGACTGTAGCAAGGGTGCCAGGGACTGGGCAAGAGTGGCAGGGACTGTGGGCAAGGGTGCCAGGCTGAGTGTCCGCTGGTGATTGACTCTTTGCGCAGGTTGTCCAAGGCAGCAGAGCTGGATCATCACTGGGTGGCCAAGGCCTGGCTGAACGAGGTGGGTCTCCTGCAGTACTCCCAGGCTTTCCACAACCACCTGATTGACGGACGCATGCTGAACTCCCTGACCAAGCGCGACCTGGAGAAATACCTCAACGTGTCCAAGAGGTTTCACCAGATCAGCCTGCTGCTCGCCATCCAGCTCTTCCGCCAGTGGGACTTCGACAGAGAGGTGAGGGGTGGGGAACCACCACCACCCTGGGCATGACCCTTGTACACGCACACACACACGCACACTCACACACACGCACACACTCACACACGTGCACGCGCACACTCACACACACTCACGCACACTCACACACACTCACACACACATAAACACGCACACTCACACACACACAGAAACACGGTGGTGGGGTGGGGGGATGGTGGGGTGGGGGGGTGGTATGGTGTTCTCTCCGACACTGAAGGTGGTCTTCCCCCTTACAGATTCTACACGAGAGACGGGCCTGGTGTGAAAACCACAACGTGGACCCCCTGGTCTGGACCAACCAGCGGGTGGTGAAGTGGGTGCGGGAGATCGACCTGAAGGTGGGTGTTCCTGGTCCTCACCTCTCGCACGGCAGGGCGGCAACTAGACGTGGCCAATGTAGGACCACAGTAGGGTTGCCAACTTCCTCACTCCCAAATAAGGGACAAGGTGACGTCACTGCCCCGCGCCCCACGTGACCTCACCCAGCCAGCGGCCACGTGCTCCCGCTCCACCAATGGCGGCCGCCCAGGCCGGGAGGTGGGTTGCGGTGCTGGCTCGAAGGGCTGAATGGCCTCCTCCTGCACCTATTATCTATGTTTCTCCAGTTGTATGTTTCTATGTTATTCTATGTTACTATGTCTCTATATTATTCCATGATTCTCTGTCTCTGTGTCTCCATGTTATTCCATGATTCCATGTCTCTATGTAATTCTGTGTCTCTGTGTCTCTATGTTATTCTGTCTCTGTGTCTCTATGTCTCTGTGTCTCTATGTTATTCCATTCTCTGTCTGTGTGTTTCAGGAGTACGCAGACAACCTTGTCAACAGTGGTGTGCACGGGGCAGTGTTGGTCCTGGAGCCCTCGTTTAACACAGAGGCCATGGCCACAGCACTGGGCATTCCCACCAACAGGCACATGGTCAGGAGGCACCTGTTCGAAGAGTTGCACCTGATCGTCAATCCTGCCAGGTAGGTCCCGGTAACGTCGACCTTTTCTAGGAGCCCACAAGTTCATATGTTCATAAGTGATAGGAGCAGAATTAGGCCATTCGGCCCATCAAGTCTACTCCGCCATTCAGTCATGGCTGATCTATCTCTCCCTCCTAACCCCATTCTCCTGCCTTCTCCCCGTAACCTCTGACACCTGCACTGATCAAGAATGCCCTAATCCTGACATGCTGCCTGACCAGCTGAGTTTAGAGAGAAACATAGAAAATAGGTGCAGGAGTAGGCCATTCGGCCCTTCAAGCCAGCACCGCCATTCAATATGATCATGGCTGATCATCTAAAATCAGTTCTCCGTTCCTGCTTTCTCCCCCTAGCCCTTGATTCCCTTAGCCCTAAGAGCTAAATCTAACTCTCTCTTGAAAACATCCAGTGAATTGGTCTCCACTGCCTTCTGTGGCAGAGAATTCCATAGATTCACAACACGCGCAAACAGGCCCTTCTGCCCACCGAGTCCGTGCCGACCAGCCATCGCCCCTGGCACCAGTACTATCCCACACACACTGGGGATAATTAATCTACACAGAACTACATTAACCTACAAACCTGCACGTCTTTGTAGAGTGGGAGGAAACCGGAGCACCCGGAGAAAACCCACGCAGGTCACGGGGAGAACGTGCAAACTCCGTACAGACAGCACGGAGAATTCCACAAGTGACAATAACCGCGCTATAGAACCATCTCATCGTAAGAACAGAACAGTCCAAGAACAGTCCTCTCCTTTCCATTCCTTCTCTCCCGAGATGCTGCCTGACCTGCTGAGTTACTCCAGCATTTTGTGAATAAAAACCTTCGATTTGTACCAGCATCTGCAGTTATCTTCTTATAGTCCAAGATAGGATCTGTGTGTGTCATGGCCATTGAGACAGCGTGGCTGGTAATCATTCTAAGTTGGAGAAGCTGCCTGGTCCAGAACATCAGATAACTAGATGCCTCACCAACTCTCTTGTGAACCATTGGCCCTTAAATGAGTTTGCTGCTGGTTTGTAGTTCATCGAGCTGGGCTGAAGGGCAGCGAGGACTGACAGGGATTAATGGGGCCGTTTATATTGCATAAACCTGATGTGATTATCGTTCTGAAACTGATGCGTTGATACTTCTGCATCCACAAAGTTTGGCTTTGTGAGCGGGCAGCGAATGGCCAAGGCCTTGGAACTATTTAAATCTGCCCCTTGCTGTGAAACCACCTTGGCCCAGCCACACGACATCCATCAAAGAGACAACGTTCAGGTCAGATGCACAGAGTTACAGATGCCTGGAATATATTATCTTTGGATGTAGGAGAGAATAACGATGATGGAAAGAGGGAACCCAATAGAAATCCGCTCGTGAAAGTGTTTGAAGGTTAGTTTAGTTTAGAGTTTAGAGAAACAACGTGGAAACAAACCCTTCTGCCCACCGAGTCGGCACCGCCCAGCGATTGCCCCTGCGCTAACACTATCCTACACACAATAGGGTCAATTCACAATCTTTAGCCATCTGTGGAGTGTGGGAGGAAACCCAAGATCCCGGAGAAAACCCACGCAGGTCACGGGGAGAACGTGCAAACTCCGTACAGACAGCACCCGTAGTCGGGATTGAACCCGGGTCTCTGGTGCTGTGAGGCAGCAACTCTACCCACCGCGCCACACCTGTATCAAGGTAGAGGTGAAATGTTCTTTGTCATGGGCTGCCCAGTCAGTGGAATGACCACACGATTACAACCCAGCTGTCCACAGACTGCACAGATACAGGGTCCGCAGTTTGAGGAGCATTCTCCCCTCCGAGACCCCCCCCCCCCCCCATGAACCCAACACCAACTCCAACTCCGCCCCCAGGACGGTCGGAGCCACCTTCCCGATGAGTTTGATGATCCCGTTGGCGTTGGCGCCCACGGCCTTCGCCCTGCTCCCCCGGCACACGGCAGCGGAGAAGATGGCCCTGGCCGCCACCGCCGATTGGTAGAACATCTGCACCATCTCACTGCAGATGTTGAAGGAGCGGAGCCTCGTCAGAAAGTACAGGCCCGGGCGCCACCTAACGGAGGTTGCCTAGCAACCCGCCTCCCGGACCGGGCGGCCGTCATTGGTGGAGCGGGAGCACGTGGCTGCTGGCTGGGTGAGGTCACGTGGGGCGCGGGGCGGTGACGTCACTTTGTCCCGTATTTGGGAGTGAGATAGTTGGCAACCCCTCAGTGAGAGAGTGCAAACGCTCTGCTCTCTCTGTGTCTGTCTCTCTCCCTCTCTCTCTCTCTCTGTGTCTGTCTCTCCCTCTCTCTCTCTCTCTCTCTCTCTCTCGCTCGCTCTGTCTGTCTGTCTGCGGTGAGACCAGATCCGTGGGGAAAATGGAGGTAAAACCGGCAGAGGTTGGTCATCAGCAGAGTGTCGGCGTGACCTGGGTGTGAGGAGGGAGGAGACACTCTCCCATTAAAGGCGCGGTGTGTCATTGCCGTTGACATTGTACCTGGAGCTGAACGCACAGCTTGGAGTGGCTCACACACACCCCCACTAAACCCCACCCCCACTAAACCCACACCCACACTAAACCCCACCCCCACTAAACCCCACCCCCACTAAACCCACACCCCCACTAAACCCCACCCCCACTAAACCCCACCCCCACTAAACCCACACCCCCACTAAACCCCACCCCCACTAAACCCCACCCCCACTAAACCCCATCCCCACTAAACTCACACCCCCACCCCCACTAAACCCCACCCCCACTAAACCCCACCCCCACTAAACCCCATCCCCACTAAACCCCATCCCCACTAAACCCCACCCCCACTAAACCCCACCCCCACTAAACCCCACCCCCACTAAACCCCACCCCCACTAAACCCCACCCCCACTAAACCCACACACACACCCCCACTAAACCCCACCCCCACTAAACCCCATCCCCACTAAACCCCACCCCCACTAAACCCCATCCCCACTAAACTCACACCCCCACCCCCACTAAACCCCACCCCCACTAAACCCCACCCCCACTAAACCCCATCCCCACTAAACCCCATCCCCACTAAACCCCATCCCCACTAAACCCCACCCCCACTAAACCCCACCCCCACTAAACCCCACCCCCACTAAACCCACACACACACCCCCACTAAACCCCACCCCCACTAAACCCCACCCCCACTAAACCCCACCCCCACTAAACCCCACCCCCACTAAACCCCACACACACACCCCCACTAAACCCCATCCCCACTAAACCCCACCCCCACTAAACCCCACCCCCACTAAACCCCACCCCCACTAAACCCCACCCCCACTAAACCCCATCCCCACTAAACCCCACCCCCACTAAACCCCACCCCCACTAAACCCACACCAGTGCAGGAAGGAACGGCAGGTGCGGGCTTTAACTGAAGAGGGAGAGGGGAATGGGGAAGGTGAGAGGGAGGGGGGGAGTTAACTGCGGGTGGAAGCAGCTGCAGGTCAGAGAGAGGGAGGGGGAGAGAGGGGAGAGAGAGGGAGGGGGAAGGGGGAGGGAGGGGGGGAGAGGTGGTGCATTTCACACCTCTCTCTCTCTCTGGCGTCGCCTGTCACAATGCTGCCCCACAGCGGCCACTTGCTGCATCGCCGCCCGCTGGCCCCTGCACTGCGAGAGAAAGGTGCGCCCACCGCCCTCCTCAGCACCGGACCTGCAATACACAATGATCCTTTCCCTCCCCTCTCCTCCCCCACTCCCTCTCTCCTCCCCCCTCCCTCTCTCCCCCCCCTCCTCTCTCCTCCCCCACTCCCTCTCTCCTCCCCCACTCCCTCTCTCCTCCCCCACTCCCTCTCTCCTCCCCCCCCACTCCCTCTCTCCTCCCCCACTCCCTCTCTCCTCCCCCACTCCCTCTCTCCTCCCCCACTCCCTCTCCCCCCCCACTCCCTCTCTCCCCCCACTCCCTCTCTCCCCCCCACTCCCTCTCTCCCCCCACTCCCTCTCTCCCCCCACTCCCTCTCTCCTCCCCCCTCCCTCTCTCCCCCCCCTCCTCTCTCCTCCCCCACTCCCTCTCCTCCCCCACTCCCTCTCTCCCCCCACTCCCTCTCTCCCCCCCACTCCCTCTCTCCCCCCACTCCCTCTCTCCCCCCACTCCCTCTCTCCTCCCCCCTCCCTCTCTCCCCCCCCTCCTCTCTCCTCCCCCACTCCCTCTCTCCTCCCCCACTCCCTCTCTCCTCCCCCACTCCCTCTCTCCTTCCCCCTCCCTCTCTCCTTCCCCCTCCCCTCTCCTCCCACTCTCTTTTCCTCCCTCCCCTCTCCTCACCCACCCTCTCTCCTTCCCCCCTTCACCTTTCCCCCTCCCCTCTTCCCCCCTTCCTCAACCAGCATCTGCAGTTTTTTGTTTCCACATCCACCAGCAGGTTAGGCTTATTTTTTCATATTTTTTCATATTTCAGATACAGCGCGTAAACAGGCCCTTCGGCCCACCAAGTCCGTGCCGCCCAGCGATCCCCGCACACTAACACTATCCTACACACACTAGGGACAATTTTTACATTTACCCAGTCAATGAACCTACATACCTTGTGTAGGAAGGAACTGCAGATGCTGGTGTACATCGAAGATAGACACTATAAAGTGCTGGAGTAACTCAGCGGGCCAGGCAGCACCTCTGGAGAGGGCTATGGGGACGTTTCTTCAGCCATTTCTTCCGGTTTCTTTGCAAAATGTAAACTTTAGTTGTAAGCAGAAGCTGCCAGGTGTGATGTTTCCACCATTTTCAGTGTGGGGTGTGTTTTCCGTTATCAAGGGCAAGTAGTTCCACATCTCAGTTACTCTGAGAGGACTTCTGCTGCCCACGTCCAGCTAGTGATGTTCACTCTCAGGGCTTCCATTGCCCCTGCCTTTCGCTTCCAGTGGCTGCGTTGTTTCCGCCTCCCTGCCCTGTGTCGAGCATGAGTGATGGTTTTAATGAGGGGCTATGCTTTCATGTTGCTTCTCCTGTCTGGCCCCCCTCTCACCAACTCTCTCTGCTCACCAGGGGGCTCCTTGAAACTTCCTCAACGGCTCCTTATCCCTGTCCTAATTAACTCCCACCTCTGGCTAATGAGGTCCATGCATTCCTCTGACCTAGATCAGTTATTGATGTAACAACAACCTATGTACCTTCTGCTGAGAGTCCCTGCTCTTAAACACAGAGCAGTGGGAAGCAGATATGTTTAGAGATACAGCGCGGAAACAGGCCCTTCGGCCCACCCTGTCCATGCCGACCAGCGATCACACTAGCTCTATCCCGCACACCATAGAGAATTTACAGAAGCCAATTAATCTACAAACCTGCACGTCTTTCGGATGTGGGAGGAAACCGGAGCACCCGGAGAAAACCCACGCAGGTCACGGGGAGAACGAACAAACTCCGTACAGACAGCACCCGTAGTCGGGATCGAACCCAGGTCTCTGGCGCCGTGAGGCGGCAACTCTACCGCTGCGCCACCTTGATGCCAGGAAATTGGGGCATGTAGAATCATAGAAAATAGGTGCAGGAGGAGGCCATTTGGCCCTCCGAGCTAGAACCCCCATTCAAGATGATCACGACTGACCATCCAAAATCAGTACCCCGTTCCTGCTTTCTCCTCATACCCCTTGATTCCTTTAGCCCAAAGAGCTAAATCTAACTCTTGAAAACATCCAGTGAATTGGCCTCCACTGCCTTCTGTGGCAGAGAATTCCATAGGACACGTCGGGTCCTCCTATGTTCCCGGCAGTGTGCATGTCTTCAAATTTAGTTTAGTTTAGAAATATAGCGCGGAAACAGGCCCTTCGGCCCACCGAGTTCATGCCGACCAGCGATCCCCGCACACTAACACTACCCGATGCACACCAGCGACAATTTACACATACACCAAGCCAATTAACCTACATACCTGCACGTCTTTGGAGTGTGGGGGGAAACTGAAGATCTCGGAGAAAACCCACGCAGGTCACGGGGAGAACGTACAAACACAGTCTGAAGAAGGGTCTCGACCCGAAACGTCACCCATTCCTCTCCTGAGATGCTGCCTGACCCGCTGAGTTACTTCAGCATTTTGTGAATAAATACCTTCGAACTAAAATAATTGTTCTGGTTTTCCCCCCTTTTTCTTGTCCATAATTACGTTTGGATTCTAGCAGCCTTTCTGTGGAACAAAAATATGTGAGCTGGTTTTGTGTTTAAGGACACAGTGAGAGTAGAGTTGGCAACTGTCCCGTATTAGCCGGGACATCCCGGATATTGGGCTAAATTTGTTTGCCCCGTACGGGACCGCCCTTGTCCCGTATTGGGCCCGGGGGCCACGGTAGGCCCATGGGTCACGGTAGGCCCGGAGGCCCAGGCGCCGCCTAATGGAGGTTGCATAGCAACCCACCTCCCGGCCCGGGCGGCTACCATTGGTGGAGCGGGAGCACGTGGCCGCTGGCTGGGTGAGGTCACGTGGGGCGCGGGGCGGTGATGTCACCCTTTGTCCCGTAGTTGGGAGTGAGGAAGTTGGCAACCCTACTGATACGGGACAAGGGCGGTCCCGTACGGGACAAACTAATTTAGCCCAAAATACGGGATGTCCCGTCTAATACGGGACGGTTGGCAACGCTAGAGCCAAACCACGAGATATGTGGGCAGACAGATAAACAGGCAGACAGTGAGAATTAGGCAAGAGTGTTCAGGCAGAGAGAGCAGGTAACTAGAGCCAGAAGTGGACATATATAGAGAGAGGGACAGGCTGAACTTGATGATGTTTTGACATTTCCACCAGCACTGTCCAAAACAACAACAGTTACTACAAACCAGGGGTGGCCAAACTTTGGTTAATGTAAGAGCCACATACGATAAAGTTCAGATGTTTGAGAGCCGCAAGATATGAACAAAAGAGCCGCAAGACATGAACTTAAATATTTTTACTAACCATGAACATTAAACTTATGTATAAGAAAATAACTGCAGGTGCTGGTACAAATCGATTTATTCACAAAATGCTGGAGTAACTCAGCGGGTCAGGCAGCATCTCGGGAGAGAAGGAATGGGTGACGTTTTGGGTCGAGACCCTTCTTCAGACTGATGTCAGGGGGGTGGGACAAAGGAAGGATATAGGTGGAGACAGGAAGATAGAGGGAGATCTGGGAAGGAGGAGGGGAAGGGAGGGACAGAGGAACTATCTGAAGTTGGAGAAGTCGACGTTCATACCACCGGGCTGCAAACTGCCCAGGCGAAATATGAGGTGCTGCTCCTCCAATTTCCGGCGGGCCTCACTATGGCACTGGAGGAGGCCCATGACAGAGAGGTCAGATTGGGAATGAGAGGGGGAGTTAAAGTGCTGGGCCACCGGGAGATCAGTTTTGTTAATGCGGACCGAGCGCAGGTGTTCAGCGAAGCGATCGCCGAGCCTGCGCTTGGTTTCGCCGATATAAATAAGTTGACATCTAGAGCAGCGGATGCAATAGATGAGGTTGGAGGAGGTGCAGGTGAACCTCTGTCTCGCCTGGAAAGACTGTTTGGATCCTTTGATGGAGTTGAGGGGGGAGGTAAAGGGACAGGTGTTGCATCTCGTGCGGTTGCCGGGGAAAGTGCCCGGGGTTAGGGTGGTTTGGGTAGGAAGGGACGAGTGGACCAGGGAGTTACGGAGGGAACGGTCTCTGCGGAATGCAGAGAGGGGAGGGGATGGGAAGATATGGCCAGTGGTGGGGTCCCGTTGTAGGTGACAGAAATGTTGGTTGATGATATGTTGGATCCGCTGGCTGGTGGGGTGGAAGGTGAGAACGAGGAGGATTCTGTCCTTGTTGCGAGTGGGGGGAGGGGGAGCAAGAGCGGAGCTGCGGGATGTAGAAGAGACCCTAGTGAGAGCCTCATCTATAATGGAGGAGGGGAAGCCCCGTTTTCTGAAAAACGAGGACATCTCGGAAGCCCTAGTGTGAAACACCTTATCCCGGGCGCAGATGCGGCGTAGACGGAGGAATTGGGAGTAGGGGATAGACTTTTTGCAGGGGATCGGGTGGGAAGAAGTGTAGTCCAGATAGCTGTGCGAGTCAGTGGGTTTGTAGTAAATGTCCGTCACTAGTCTGTCTCCTGTGATGGAGATGGTGAGGTCCAGAAACGGGAGGGAGATGTCAGAGATAGTCCAGGTATATTTAAGGGCAGGATGGAAATTGGAGGTGAAGTGTATGAAGTCAGTGAGTTCTGCATGGGTGCAAGAGGTAGCACCAATGCAGTCGTCGATGTAGCGGAGGTAGAGTTCGGGGATGGGGCCAGTGTACGTCTGGAACAGGGATTGTTCGACGTACCCGACAAAGAGGCAGGCGTAGCTAGGGCCCATGCGAGTGCCCATAGCTACGCCTCTGGTTTGGAGGAAGTGGGGGGAGTCAAAGGAGAAAAACTTATGTTTTATTCCAATGGGGTCTCAATTCATACCCAGTAAATAATTATAAAGCTTGAAATTTTTTCTTATTTACCTTTTATATTAACTGTGATGAAAAAAGGAACTCAGCCAACATATTTCCACGAGCCGCATATTAAAGGTCAAAGAGCCGTATGTAGCTCGCGAGCCACGGTTTGGCCACCCCTGCTACAAACCATTGATTAGGGGAAGAAATGGCTGTGACCTCTCTCCATGTACACTGAGAGACATTTGTATTTTGGTAATGGGCAGGTTTAGTTCAGTCTGAAGAAGGGTCTCGACCCAAAACGTCACCCATTCCTTCTCTCCAGAGATGCTGCCTGACCCGCTGAGTTACTCCAGCATTTTGTGTCTATTTTAGTTCATGGTTTCTCATGGGTTCAGAAAGCACAATCTGTTTCATTTGGCCAGAGGCGACAAGCTGCAAACTAAATCATACACGGCGAATAATTCTACATGCGTTGGAAGCAACTGCAGATGTTTGTTTAAACCGAAGATAGACACAGGAAGGGTCTCGACCCGAGACGTCACCCATTCCTTCTCTCCAGAGATGCTGCCTGACCCGCTGAGTTACTCCAGCTTT
Organism: Rhinoraja longicauda; assembly: GCF_053455715.1. NCBI lineage: Eukaryota > Metazoa > Chordata > Chondrichthyes > Rajiformes > Arhynchobatidae > Rhinoraja > Rhinoraja longicauda. The sequence continues at coordinate 28,003,929 of NC_135982.1, read as the reverse complement.
TTGTGTCTATCTTTGGTTCAGTTTCGTTCAGCTTGGTTTATGTGCCTGTGAAAAGCTGTTGTGTGATTTGCAGTCTGGCGGGAAGACTCTGTCAGGGGTTATGGGGAGAAGGCAGAATGGTGTTGAGAGAGAGGGAGATAGATTTAGATTTTTAGATTTAGAGATACAGCGCAGAAACAGGCCCTTCGGCCCACCGAGTCCGTGCCGCCCAGCAATCCCCGCACACTAACACTATCCTACACCCACTAGGGACAAAAAAATTTTTTTAACATTTGCCCAGCCAATTAACCTACAAACCTGTACGTCTTTGGAGTGTGGGAGGAAACCGAAGATCTCGGAGAAAATCCACGCAGGTCACGGGGAGAACGTACAAACTCCGTACAGACAGCACCTGTAGTCAGGATCGAACCTGAGTTTCCGGCGTTGCTGCAACTCTACCGCTGCGCCACTGTGCCATGATTGATTGTCGGAGTAGACTTGATGGGCCGAATGGTCCAATTCTGCTGCCAGAAATTATGAACTATAAGTGATTCCAAACCAAGCCGTCTGCAATGTACAGTTTGAAATTGCTATTGAGGGCGTGCAGCGTAGGTTCACTAGGTTAATTCCGGGAATGGCGGGACTGTCGTATGTTGAAAGACTGGAGCGACTAGGCTTGTATACACTGGAATTTAGAAGGATGAGAGGGGATCTTATCGAAACATATAAGATTATTAAGGGGTTGGACACGTTAGAGGCAGGAAACATGTTCCCAATGTTGGGGGAGTCCAGAACAAGGGGCCACAGTTTAAGAATAAGGGGTAGGCCATTTAGAACGGAGATGAGGAAAAACTTTTTCAGTCAGAGAGTTGTGAATCTGTGGAATTCTCTGCCTCAGAAGGCAGTGGAGGCCAATTCTCTGAATGCATTCAATAGAGAGCTAGATAGAGCTCTTAAGGATAGCGGAGTCAGGGGGTATGGGGAGAAGGCAGGAACGGGGTACTGATTGGGAATGATCAGCCATGATCACATTGAATGGCGGTGCTGGCTCGAAGGGCCGAATGGCCTCCTCCTGCACCTATTGTCTATTGAAAGAGTGCAGTGATGGTAATGGATGTTTGCTGACCCACTTCTAAGAGCAGCAGGCAGAGAGCTGGCTGGGGCGCGGTCTGTTACTAAGAGAACCTGATGGTTTGGGTTTAACACAGACTCATACCCCCCACCCCATTCCTCCATGTGTAATAACGCAACAATAATTTCACAATGCAGTTGCTCACATGCTACATAAAGCACCATTACAAGGGTTTTGCCAATGCCCCAGATTCCTCCCTTCACCAAAGCCCAGTTATCCAGTTTGTGTAAGAAGGAGGGTCTCGACCCGAAACGTCACCCATTCCTTCTCTCCCGAGATGCTGCCTGACCTGCTGAGTTACTCCAGCATTTTGTGAATAAATTGTGTAAGAAGGAACTGCAGACGCTGGTTTAAACCGAAGGTAGACACAAAATGCTGGAGTAACTCAGCGGGCCAGGCAGCATCTCTGGAGAGAAGGAATGGGTGACGTTTCAGGTTGAGACTAGTCTTCATTACTGAAGAAGGGTTTTGATCCAAAACGTCACCTATTTCTTTTTTCCAGAGATGCTGCCTGACCCGCTGAGTTACTCCAGCATTTAGGCAGCTTCTCTGGAGGGAAGGAATGTTTCGGGTCGAGACCCTTCTTCAGACTGCAAAGTGCTGGAGATTCAGTATTAACTTAGTTTTGTTTAATTTATTGTCACGTTTATAAAGGTACATTGAAAAGAAGGTAGACAATAGACAATAGGTGCAGGAGTAGGCCATTCGGCCCTTCGAGTCAGCACCACCATTCAATGTGATCAGTCTGAAGAAGGGTCTCGACCCGAAACGTCACCCATTCCTTCTCTCCCGAGATGCTGCCTGACCTGCTGAGTTACTCCAGCATTTTGTGAATAAATACCTTCGATTTGTACCAGCATCTGCAGTTATTTTCTTATACTACAATGTGATCATTTTCAATCAGTACCCCGTTCCTGCCCTCTCCCCATACCCCTTGACAGTAAACCAACACAAGGCTTATTGAACGACAAAAGACGTGCAGGTTTGTAGACTAATTGGCTTAGACAATAGACAATAGACAATAGGTGCAGCAGTAGGCCATTCGGCCCCTCGAGCCAGCACCACCATTCAATGTGATCGTGGCTGATCATCCACAATCAGTACCCCGTTCCTGCCTTCTCCCCATACCCCCTGACTCCGCTATCCTTAAGAGCTCGCTCTAGCTCTCTCTTGAATGCATTCAGAGAATTGGCCTCCACTGCCTTCTGAGGCAGAGAATTCCACAGATGCAAAACGCTGGGGTAACTCAGTGGGACAGACAGGCAGCATCTCCGGGGGAGAAGGAATGGGTGACGTTTTGGGCCGAGACCATTCTTCAGTCTCCAGTTGGTGTCCCGGTGCTGTTTGTGGGATCTTGCCCTGTACACACTCGGAAGTGCAGGCAGCACAAGGACAGATGTTTCTCAGTCTTGCTCTACAATAAAATGCCATCTTTTTTTCCCCCTTCTCCTCAGGGATCAATGGATTCATTGAAGGCCTTTGGTGGAAAGGACCTCTGCTTCCGTGAGGGCCTGTCCTCCCCGTCCACAAGGTGCCAGTGAGGATGTGTTGCCCAGCCCGGCACCTAGCTCTCTGCAGACTTTCACTGTCATAGAGGTCACCAATGTATAGGGAGAAGATTGTCGCTGGAAACTTACTGGACTCGCTGGAATACGTAGGGTTGCCAACTGTCCCGTATTAGCCGGGACATCCCGTATTTTGGTTGAAATTGATTTGTCCCGTACGGGACCGCCCTTGTCCCGTATTGGGCCCGGGAGGCGGGTTGCTACACAACCTGCGTTAGGCGACCACACTCCGTTAGCCTACACTGTCCCGGCTGACAGCTAACGGAGTACGTTCGCCTAACGGAGGTTGCGTAGCAACCCGCCTCCCGGCCCCGGGCGGCCGCCATTGGTGGAGCGGGAGCGCGTGGCCGCTGGCTGGGCGAGGTCACGTGGGGCGCGGGGGCGGTGACGTCACCTTGCCCCGTATTTGGGAGTGAGATAGTTGGCAACCCTAGGAGGACCGTCACCGACAAACCCAGGAATACAACAGTAAACCATCTGGCTACTCAGAGAATGGAATTGTGGACTTTCCACCCAAGTGAATGCAGATTTTTAAAATATTTATGTTAAGTTCGTTGGGCCGCTATTATTTCCAGTGGGTTGTAAATTGTCCCTGGGGCTTTGGGGAAAGCCTGGAGTGCTGACGGCCTGGTCCAAAGCTGGCTCGTGTTCACCGGTTCAAGCCCTGGCTACGGTTGGCCAATCGTGGGCAAGTGTCGGGAGCGTCGGATTCATCCTGAATCTTGCCTTCAGCATCGCAGAAACGTCCTCATAGCAAATTAATTTTGATTGAACAGAACGTAAAGGGAATACAATGTGGACAATGGACGTGCTCTAATACAGGGTTCTCCAATAGTACCTTACAGTAATGGTCCAATAACACATTACTGTACAGTGATGGTGCAGTAATGGTCCAATAACACATTACTGTACAGTGATGGTGCAGTAATGGTCCAATAACACATTACTGTACAGTGATGGTGCAGTAATGGTCCAATAACACATTACTGTACAGTGATGGTGCAGTAATGGTCCAATAACACATTACTGTACAGTGATGGTGCAGTAATGGTCCAATAACACATTACTGTACAGTGATGGTGCAGTAATGGTCCAATAACACATTACTGTACAGTGATGGTGCAGTAATGGTCCAATAACACATTACTGTACAGTGATGGTGCAGTAATGGTCCAATAACACATTACTGTACAGTGATGGTGCAGTAATGGTCCAATAACACATTACTGTACAGTGATGGTGCAGTAATGGTCCAATAACACATTACTGTACAGTGATGGTGCAGTAATGGTCCAATAACACATTACTGTACAGTGATGGTGCAGTAATGGTCCAATAACACATTACTGTACAGTGATGGTGCAGTAATGGTCCAATAACACATTACTGTACAGTGATGGTACAGTAATGGTCCAATAACACATTACTGTACAGTGATGGTGCAGTAATGGTCCAATAACACATTACTGTACAGTGATGGTGCAGTAATGGTCCAATAACACATTACTGTACAGTGATGGTGCAGTAATGGTCCAATAACACATTACTGTACAGTGATGGTGCAGTAATGGTCCAATAACACATTACTGTACAGTGATGGTGCAGTAATGGTCCAATAACACATTACTGTACAGTGATGGTACAGTAATGGTCCAATAACACATTACTGTACAGTGATGGTGCAGTAATGGTCCAATAACACATTACTGTACAGTGATGGTGCAGTAATGGTCCAATGTTATATTACTGTACAGTGATGGTGCAGTAATGGTCCAATAACACATTACTGTACAGTGATGGTACAGTAATGGTCCACTGGTCTATTACTGTTTAGTGAAGGTACAGTAATGATCCACTGGTCTATTACTGTACAGTGATGGTACAGTAATGATCCACTGGTCTATTACTGTACAGTGATGGTACAGTAATGATCCACTGGTCTATTACTGTACAGTGATGGTACAGTAATGGTCCACTGGTCTATTACTGTACAGTGATGGTACAGTAATGATCCACTGGTCTATTACTGTACAGTGATGGTACAGTAATGATCCACTGGTCTATTACTGTACAGTGATGGTACAGTAATGATCCACTGGTCTATTACTGTACAGTGATGGTACAGTAATGGTCCACTGGTCTATTACTGTACAGTGATGGTACAGTAATGATCCACTGGTCTATTACTGTACAGTGATGGTGCAGTAATGATCCACTGGTCTATTACTGTACAGTGATGGTACAGTAATGATCCACTGCTCCATTGAAGGGGGAGCTGTGGGCCACAGTGACCATTACAGGGAGGTCAACTCTGAGCTACACAGGTAGGGGTTGCCAGCTTCCTCACTCCCAAATACGGGACAAAGGGTGACGTCACCGCCCCGCGCCCCACGTGACCTCACCCAGCCAGCGGCCACGTGCTCCCGCTCCACCAATGGCGGCCGCCCGGGCCGGGAGGCGGGTTGCTACGCAACCTCCGTTAGGCGGCCGTCACCATTGGTGGAGCGGGAAAACGTGGCCGCTGGCTGGGTGAGGTCACATGGGGGGGCGGGGGGGCGGTGATATCACCTTGTCCTGTATTTGGGAGTGAGGAAGTTGGCAACCCTACTGATATGGAACAAGGGCGGTCTCGTAAGGGACAAATCAATTTAGCCCAAAATACGGGATGTCCCAGCTAATACGGGACGGTTGGCGACACTACTGTACGGTGATGGTACAGTAATGGTCCACTGGTATATTACTGTACAGTGATGGTACAGTAATGGTCCACTGGTATATTACTGTACAGTGATGGTACAGTAATGATCCACTGGTATATTACTGTACAGTGATGGTACAGTAATGGTCCACTGGTATATTACTGTACAGTGATGGTACAGTAATGGTCCACTGGTATATTACTGTACAGTGATGGTACAGTAATGATCCACTGGTATATTACTGTACAGTGATGGTACAGTAATGGTCCACTGGTCCATTGAAGGGGGAGCCAGTCAGCTGTGGACCACAGTGACCATTACAGGAGGGCCAACTCTGAGCTACGCAGGTAACCAGCGACCCAGAGCATTTGCACAACAAGTTCCCCTCAGCGTGCTGTGTCTGTATGATCATTAAGACGTGTTGTCACTAATACAGTTTGGCAAGGCAACTAACTGCTCTAAACCCCTCATGATTAGTGGCGTCAAAGTCTGTTTGCACTGTTAAGCTGATGTAGAGCTGAAAGCAGCTGCCCGGCTGACACTCGAAGGCATCACTAAATGCTGGAGTAACTCAGCAGGTCAGGCAGCATCTTGGAGAGAACGTCACCCATTCTCTCTCTCCAAGATGCTGCCTGACCCGATGAGTTACTCCAGCATTTAGTGATGCCTTCGACTTGTACCAGCATCTGCAGTTATTTTCCTACACAACATGCCCATGTAAGACTTATCTCTCCCTTAACCAGACCTGAACAGTTTTAACCTTTGCAGAATGTTCAACTAATTGTACTGATTTTACTTTGTATTCTGTGAATATTTCTTTGAATAGGAAAAGGCAATGCTCTTTTTAATTTTAAATGTACTTACAGAGATTTTATATTATTTTTACTTGTTATGTTATTTTAAATGCTCGACAAAAATCTAGGTTTTCAGTGTTCAGACTTTTAACAGATTGTTTTTTTTGTCCTCTAATGCATCACTGTTAATAATAATGGAAAGGATTTAGAATTCAAAAGCACTTAAAAGAATCTATAGTTCTCCCAAATGGATTGTTCAAAGGTATCTCTTCCTTTCTATAAAAATTGATTTGTGTTTCAGTGTCTTGATGTGACTGGAATTTCCAGCTCTGGTTAGTCTTATTCCAGGGACCAACTTTCCTCTCTCATTTTCCCACGTTCCCACTGCTAGTCACCATTCTGCAGGAGGGTCTGAAGAAGGGTCTCGACCCGAAACGTCACCCATTCCTTCTCTCCCGAGATGCTGCCTGACCTGCTGAGTTACTCCAGCATTTTGTGAATAAATACCTTCGATTTGTTCCAGCATCTGCAGTTATTTTCTTATACCATTCTGCAGGTCTTATGGGGGGAGAAGGCAGGAGAATGGGGTTAGGAGGGAGAGACAGATCAGCCATGATTGAACAGCGGAGTAGACCTGATGGGCCGAATGGCCTAATTCTGCTCCTATCATTTATGATCTTATAACCTTCACAATGCCCTCTCTTTCAATGCCAATTAGAAAGACGTTAGTCTCTCTGTTACCCCTTGGGTGCCCCGCCAGTTAATCATTCAGACCTGGGGCAGTGGTAGAGTTGCTGCCTCACAGCGCCGGAGACCCGGGTTCGATCCTGACTACGCTCCACCAATGGCCTCACCAGTGGCTGGCTGAGGTCACCCTTAGTCCCGTATTTGGGAGTGAGGAAGTTGGCAACCCCTTAATAACGGGGAGAATGTAAAATGTTGCGGCTGCGGGGAAGGGAATATCTATCTGACTGCCTGTTGGAGCAGGCTCCAGGGAGACACTTCATTAGACAATAGACAACAGGTGCAGGAGGAGGCCATCCGGCCCTTCGAGCCAGCACCACCATTCAATGTGATCATGGCTGATCATTCTCAATCAGTACCCCGTCCCTGCCTTCTCCCCATACCCCCTGACTCCGCTATCCTTAAGAGCTCTATCTAGCTCTCTCTTGAATGCATTCAGAGAATTGGCCTCCACTGCCTTCTGAGGCAGAGAATTCCACAGATTCACAACTCTCTGACTGAAAAAGTTTTTCCTCATCTCCGTTCTAAATGGCCGACCCCTTATTCTTAAACTGTGGCCCCTGGTTCTGGACTCCCACTTCCTGTCTTTTATGTTCTTAAAATGACAAAAAGAGAATATTGATCATCCATTTCAGCAGACTTTGAAACAGGGTTGGGACACCTGACATCAATTGAACTACTCCAAAGTACATTCATTACTTTAATAATTGCAGTGCTTCATGTAAATAAAAGATATATGAATACAAAGAGAACAAGTTGTTTTGGTCTCATTGGTCTCTAACTCAACTTTCTAGTTCAGTTTACAGGTACAGCGAGGAAACAGGCCCTTCAGCCCACCGAGTCCGCGCCGACCAGCGATCCCCGCACACTGACACTATCCTGCACACACTAGGGACGATGTATACAAAGCCAAAGGTTGTAGTGTTTAATAGCTACGGGGAAATCTATATCTATGTGGATAAATATCCATATCTATGTGGATGACTGTGAGGTTATCCACTTTGGTGGCAAGAACAGGAAAGCAGACTATTATCTGAATGGTGGCCGATTAGGAAAAGGGGAGATGCAACGAGACCTGGGTGTCGTGGTACACCAGTCATTGAAAGTAGGCATGCAGGTGCAGCAGGCAGTGAAGAAAGCCAATGGTATGTTGGCATTCATAGCGAGGGGATTTGAGTATAGGAGCAGGGAGGTTCTGCTGCAGTTGTACAGGGCATTGGTGAGACCACACCTGGAGTATTGCGTACAGATTTGGTCTCCTAATCTGAGGAAAGGCATTCTTGCCATAGAGGGAGTACAGAGAAGGTTCACCAGATTGATTCCTGGGATGGCAGGACTTTCATATGAAGAAAGACTGGATAGACTCGGCTTGTACTCGCTGGAATTTAGAAGATTGAGGGGGGATCTTATAGAAACTTACAAAATTCTAAAGGGGTTGGACAGGCTAGATGCAGGAAGATTGTTCCCGATGTTGGGGAAGTCCAGAACAAGGGGTCACAGTTTAAGGATAAGGGGGAAGTCTTTTAGGACCGAGATGAGAACGTTTTTTTTCACACAGAGAGTGGTGAATCTGTGGAATTCTCTGCCACAGAAGGTAGTTGAGGCCAGTTCATTGGCTATATTTAAGAGGGAGTTAGATGTGGCACTTGTGGCTAAAGGGATCAGGGGGTATGGAGAGAGGGCAGGTACGGGATACTGAGTTGGATGATCAGCCATGATCATATTGAATGGCGGTGCAGGCTCGAAGGGCCGAATGGCCTACTCCTGCACTTATTTTCTATGTTTCTATGGAAGAAACTGCTCCTGAATCTGGATGTCTCTCTCTCTCTCTCTGTGTCCATCTCTGGCATAAACCAGCATCTGCAGTCCCTATATATTACATCTTGTCTGCACACCCACTGGGCTAAGACCCTCCATCCTGAGGTAACAGCGTCTAGTTCACCCCCTTTGGAGTTGTCTGTATTTTAATGGGATTGGTTTTCATTCTGCTGAGCTCCGGTGAGCGACGTCAATCTCGCTCAACCCTCTCCAGCCCAGCAATCTGTCCTGTGGATTAACGCTGGGCTTCATTCACAGCCAAGTGCAGCTCTGCTTGGGCACGGAGCCCAGAAATACACACTGCACTCTCACCAAACCCCTGAACAGCTGCAGCAAGACTTCCTCATTCTTGTTCTTTAATCTTCTTCCAAGGAGGTGTAACCTGATTGCCCGTCTCAATTGTCTGCTGCACCTCCTTATTAGCCCGATGTCTTGTATCATTTTAGTTTAGTTTGGAGACACAGCATTGAAACAGCATTCAAGTTAGGAAAAGGGGACGTACAACGAGATCTGGGTGTCCTAGTGCATCAGTCACTGAAAGGAAGCATGCAGGTACAGCAGGCAGTGAAGAAAGCCAATGGAATGTTGGCCTTCATAACAAGAGGAGTTGAGTATAGGAGCAAAGAGGTCCTTCTACAGTTGTACCGGGCCCTGGTGAGACCGCACCTGGAGTACTGTGTGCAGTTTTGGTCTCCAAATTTGAGGAAGGATATTCTTGCTATTGAGGGCGTGCAGCGTAGGTTCACTAGGTTAATTCCCGGAATGGCGGAACTGTCGTATGTTGAAAGACTGGAGCGACTAGGCTTGTGTACACTGGAATTTAGAAGGATGAGAGGAGATCTTATCGAAACGTATAAGATTATTAAGGGGTTGGACACGTTAGAGGCAGGAAACATGTTCCCAATGTTGGGGGAGTCCAGAACCAGGGGCCACAGTTTAAGAATAAGGGGTAGGCCATTTAGAACGGAGATGAGGAAAATCTTTTTCAGTCAGAGAGTTGTGAATCTGTGGAGTTCTCTGCCTCAGAAGGCAGTGGAGGCAAATTCTCTGAATGCATTCAAGAGAGAGCTGGATAGAGCTCTTAAGGATAGCGGAGTCAGGGGGTATGGGGAGAAGGCAGGAACGGGGTACTGATTGAGAATGATCAGCCATGATCACATTGAATGGCGGTGCTGGCTCGAAGGGCCGAATGGCCTCCTCCTGCACCTGTTGTCTATTGGAACAGGCCCTTCAGCCCACTGAGTCCACGTCGACCAACAATCCACCATACCCTATCCTACACAATAGGGGCTATTGACAGAAGCCAATTAAACCACAAAAACCCGCACGTCTTTGGAGAGTGGGAGGAAACCGGGGCACCCGGAGAAAACCCACGCGGGTCACGGGGAGAACGTACAAACTCCGTGCAGACAGCGCCCGTAGTCGGGATGGAACCCGGGTCTCTGGCGCTGTGAGGCAGCAACTCTACCGCTGCGCCACCGTGCCATCTTTGGCAGACCAACGTGTACGGTTTGCCAACACTGACAGTTTTTTTCTCTTTGTTATTTCTTGTGAATATAACCTACATGTGACTTGCTGCCACTGGTTCATCAGTCACTACACACCCCCTCATGGATGGTCGCTTCCAGCCTATCACCTCATTTGCCATGAGCTCAGGTATAACACTGTAAATGAACGGTAGACACATAATGCTGGAGTAACTCAGCGGGTCAGGCAGCATCTCGGGACATGTCCCGCCCCCCTGACATCAGTCTGAAGAAGGGTCTCGACCCGAAACGTCACCCATTCCTTCTCTCCCGAGATGCTGCCTGACCCGCTGAGTTACTCCAGCATTTTGTGTCTACCTTCCATTTAAACCAGCATCTGCAGTTTTTTTCCCTACACACTGTAAATGGCGCGACTGTGATCATGCATTGTCTTTCCGCTGACTGGAGAGCACGCAAAGAGTCAAAGTCTGTTCCAAAATTATTGGACTCCCTGTCAGAGCCCTCTCCATCCTGTGCGACCAGCAGCTGGCAGCGTTTTACACGACCCCTCACGCATCCTGTGCTCTGTGTTTGAGTGGCTCCCCTCAGCTTCGCTGCCCAGGCTGTGGGACACAGAGGACAAGGGCAACCTTTGTCCCCAAGGCTGTTCAGCTCCTCAACTCCCAACCACCCCCCTGCCCCACTGCTCACCCTGTTGAACCCACCCCCCCCCCACCCAACAGTCAATTAACCCACTACTCCAGCATGTTGTGTCCATCTTTGGTTTAAACCAGCACAGTCCCCCGTCCCCCTGGTGGAGGGGTAGACCTCACGGCCCTCGACAACAGCACATTGCACTGGCTACAGCGTCTGGAGGCTATTACATAACTCCTGCTGCCTCAAACACAAGAAGAAGACTAGCACCTGCAGTTCCTTCAACACTTAACGTCCTCTTCTTAATCACAACTCCAGAATTCTCCCTTCATTTAACTCCAGCTCCTGTGGAGGTCTCCATCCTTACTTTAATGTAGTGTAGTTTGGTTTCGTTTGGTTTGGTTTATTATTGTCACAGAGGTGCATTGGAAAGCTTCGTTTGCGTGCCACGCAGCCAAAGTAAAGACTATGTATGAATACAATCGGCCGATCTTCCCCACTGTTGCTGTATCTTCAACTCACTGCCTTGTCTAAACAAGCCAGCAACATCATTCAGGATTCTGGATTCAGGATTCAGGATTCAGGATATCTTTATTTGTCACACGAAATTTAGTCACCCACAATCAAGGACCAGTCCCACCCCGGCCACTCCCTCTTCTCCCCTCTCCCATTGGGTAAGAGGTACAGAAGTGTGAAAACGCACACCTCCAGATTCAGGGACAGTTTCTCCCCGGCTGTTATCAGGCAACTGAACCATCCTACCACAACCAGAGAGCGGTCCTGAGCTACCATCTACCTCATTGGTGACCCTCGGACTATCTTTGATTGGACTTTACTGGCTTTACCTTGCACTAAACGTTATTCCCTTGTCATGTTACCTTGTACACTGTAAATGGCTCGATTGTAATCATGTATTGTCTTTCCGCTGACTGGTTAGCACGCAACAAAAGCTTTTCACTGTACCTCGGCACACGTGACTCCGCTATCCTTAAGAGCTCTATCCAGCTCTCTCTTGAATGCATTCAGAGAATTGGCCTCCACTGCCTTCTGAGGCAGAGAATTCCACAGATTTACAACTCTCTGACTGAAAAAGTTTTTCCTCATCTCCGTTCTAAATGGCCTACCCCTTATTCTTAAACCGTGGCCCCTTGTTCTGGACTCCCCCAACATTGGGCGGCACGGTAGCGCAGCGGTAGAGTTGCTGCTTTACAGCGAATGCAGCGCCGGAGACACAGGTTCGATCCTGACTACGGGTGCTGCACTGTAAGGAGTTTGTACGTTCTCCCCGTGACCTGCGTGGGTTTTCTCTGAGATCTTCGGTTTCCTCCCACACTCCAAAGACAGTACAGGTATGTAGGTTAATTGGCTGGGTAAATGTAAAAATTGTCCCTAGTGGGTGTAGGATAGTGTTAATGTACGGGGATCACTGGGCGGCACGGACTTGGAGGGCCGAAAAGGCCTGTTTCCGGCTGTAGATATATGATATGATATGATATGAACATTGGGAACATGGGCTTGGTATAAATGCGTAGGAAAAAAACTGCAGATGCTGGTACAAAATCGAAGGTAGACACAAAATGTTGGAGTAACTCAGCGGGTCAGGCAGCATCTCAGGGGAGAAGGAATGGGCGACGTTTCGGGGCGGGATGCCTCCTCCCCCTGACATTAGTCTGAAGAAGGGTCTCGACCCAAAACGTCACCCATTCCTTCTCTCCCGAGATGCTGCCTGACCCGCTGAGTTACTCCAGCATTGTGTGCCTACCTTCGATTTGAACCAGCATCTGCAGTTTTTTTCTACAAACATATAGTCATCTACTCTGCAGGAAGAAGAAATGCTAGAGGTTTATCAGCCCAGAGAAATGTTTCTGGACACTTAACTCTGTCATAGGTTTATAAGTTTTAGGAGTGGAATTAGGCCACTCGGCCCATCAAGTCTACTCCGCCATTCAACTATGGCCGATCTATCTCTCTCTCTCGCTCTCTTATATGTCTACCTTTTTGTTCGACTGACTTAGAGCGCACTGCCAGGGGTAGTGCTGGTCTGTCCTCACCTTCTCCATCATGGTCTGGTTTGGCACCAAACACGACATCCGGAGGCTGCAACGGATCGTTCCATCAGCTGCGAAGGTTGTTGGTTGCAATCTTCCCCCCGTCGACGAACTGTAGTACACTGCAAGGGCCAGGAAGCGAGCGGGCAAAATCATCTCTGACCCCTCTCACCCTGGCCACAAACTCTTCGAAGCACTTCCCTCTGGAAGGCGACTCTGGATTGTCAAAGCAGCCACAGCCAGACATAAAAACAGTTTGTTCCACGAGCAGTAGCTCTACTCAACAGCCAAAAGTCTGCAGTCTCTTTTTGCTCTGGTTTATTTCACTCACATGTTTAAACTGTAATGTTGTAATCTTAATGTTTTAATGTTTTATGCTTTACTCTTAATTGTTTACTGTATGTTCGTGTTGTTACTTGTGAGCGGAGCACCAAGGCACATTCCTTGTGTGTGCACATACTTGGCCAATAAACTTATTCATTCATTCATTCAGATGCTGCCTGACCTGCTGAGTTACTCCAGCACTTCATCTTTCTTTTGTCAACCAGCCTCAAGGTGTCTTTGTGTGTGTGTGTCAAGTCAAGTCAAGTGAAGTCAATTTTATTTGTATAGCACATTTAAAAACAACCCACGTTGACCAAAGTGCTGCCATCTGATTAGGAAAAAAAAGAAACATACAGTGGCAGGCAGCCAGACACAACGGCGCGGCCATCTTGTGTGTGTGTGTTTGTGTGTATGGGTGTGTGTGTGTGTGTGTGTGTGTATGGGTGTGTGTGTGTGTGTGTGTTTGTTTGTGTGTGTGTGTGTGTGTGTGTGTGTGGGTGTGTGTGTGTGTGTGTGTGTGGGTGTGTGTGTGTGTTTGTGTGTTTGTGTGTGTGTTTGTGTGTTTGTGTGTGTGTGTTTGTGTGTGTATACACACACACACACACACACACAAACACACAAAGGTTTGTGTGTGTGTGTGTTAGTGTGTGGGTATTTGTGTGTGTGTGTTTGTGTGTGTGTGTGTGTTTGTGTGTTTGTGCGTGTTTGTTTGTGTGTGTGTGTGTGTTTGTGTGTGTGTGTGTGTGTGTGTTTGTGTGTTTGTGCGTGTTTGTTTGTGTGTGTTTGTGTGTGTGTGTGTCTGTATGTGTGTGTTTGTGTGTGTGTGTGTGTGTGTGTGTGTGTGAGGAGTGTGTGTTTGTTTGTGTGTTTGTGTGTGTGTGTGTGTGTGTGTTTGTGTGTGTGTTTGTGTGTTTGTGCGTGTTTGTTTGTGTGTGTGTGTGTGTGTGTGTGTGTGTGTGTGTGAGGAGTGTGTGTGTAAGTGTAATAACCACCATCTGCAGTTCTTCGCCTCTCCTTCTCCAGAGGTGCTGCCCGACCTGCTGACTAGTTAGTTACCCCATGCAGCTCTTTCTGTGTCAACCTGGT
>NC_135982.1:27956387-27989120 GCF_053455715.1 Rhinoraja longicauda | reverse complement strand
TGGCTGACCTATCTCTCCCTCCTAACTCCATTCTCCTGCCTTCTACTCATAACCCCTGACACCCACACTAATCAAGAATCTATCTCTCTCTGCCTTAAAAATATCCACTGACTTGGCCTCCACAGCCGTCTGTGGCAATGAGTTGCACTGGTGCTGGACCAAGTCTGTCTGCTGTTTTATTAACGGCTCCTCTGTGCAGCCTGTTCTTGTGCTCCTCAAGATCCAGTCACACTCTCACTTTGCAACGAGAAGCAGGCTGGGACTCTATTCCTTGGAGCACTGGAGGATGAGGGGTGATCTTATAGAGATGTACAAAAATCAGGAGAGCAATAGATCGGGTAGACACACAGTCTCTTGCCCAGTGTTGGGGAATCAAGGATTAGAGTGCGTGGGTTTAAGGTGAGGGGGTGGGGAGATTTAATAGGAACCTTTTCATGCAAAGGGTGGTGGATGTATGGAACGAGCTGCCAGAAGAGGTAGTTGAGGCTGGGACTATCCCAACGTTTAAGAGACATTTAGACAGGTACATGGACCGGACAGGTTTAGAGGGATATGGGACAAACGCAGGCAGGTGGGACGAGTGTAGCTGGGATATGTTGGCCGGTGTGGGCAAGTTGGGCCGAGGGGCCAGTTTCCACACTGTTTCACTCTATGTCTCTCTACGATTGATTAAAAGAAGCATCCTTGGTCTTTCTTTATAGAGAGAAACGGCTTCCTCCTTTAAGTGTACTTCTTGAAATGTAAGCTGGCAAAACAGGAAGAGGATTCTCGACGCACAACTCCAGCAGGATGTAGTTGTCATGGTGACCGGCAGCAGGCCGAGTTGTGCATTGGCTGCTTATCAGTGCTTATTTAGATTTAGATTTATAGATACAGTGCAGAAACAGGCCCTTCGGCCCACCGGGTCCGTGCTGCCCAGCGATCCCCGCACACTAACACTATCCTACACACACTAGGGACAATTTTTTACATTTGCCCAGCCAATTAACCTACATACCTGTACGTCTTTGGAGCGTGGGAGGAAACCAAAGATCTTGGAGAAAACCCACGCAGGTCACGGGGAGAACGTACAAACACCGTACAGACGGCGCCCGTGGTCAGGATCGAACCTGAGTCTCCGGCGCTGCTAATCAACCTACCGTGAAGATGAGCGTGCTCGGTTCAGTTTATTGTCTCGTGTACCAAGGTAGAGTGAAAAGCTTCTGTTGCGTGCTAACCATTCAGCGGAAAGACCATACACAATTACAATCGAGCCTTTTACAGTGTACTGATACAGGATACAGCTGGAGGAAAACCAGGTGTTCACATAGAACATGCAAACTCCACAACAACAGCAGCTGAGGTCGGGATTGCTCCCGGGTGGCTGGTGCGTTGAGGGGCCAGCTCTATCAGCTGTGTCACTCTGCCACTGTGGAAACAGGCCCTTCATACCGGCCAACATGCCCCCATCTACATTAGTCCCACCCGCCCGCGTTTGGCCAATATCCCCTCTAAACCTGTCCTATCTACACTGGAACACACTGTATACACTGGAATTTAGAAGGATGAGAGGGGTTCTTATCGAAGCGTATAAGATTATTAAGGGGTTGGACACGTTAGAGGCAGGAAACATGTTCCCAATGTTGGGGGAGTCCAGAACCAGGGGCCACAATTTAAGATAAGGGGTAGGCCATTTAGAACTGAGATGAGCAAAAACTTTTTCAGTCAGAGAGTTGTGAATCTGTGGAATTCTCTGCCTCAGAAGGCAGTGGAGGTCAATTCTCTGAATGCATTCAAGAGAGAGCTAGATAGAGCTCTTAAGGATAGCGGAGTCAGGGGGTATGGGGAGAAGGCAGGAACGGGGTACTGATTGAGAATGATCAGCCATGATCACATTGAATGGCGGTGCTGGCTCGAAGGGCCGAATGGCCTCCTCCTGCACCTATTGTCTATTGTCTATCCACGTACCTGTCCAACATTGTAATAGTACCTGCTGCAACTACCTCCTCCGGCAGATCGTTCCGTACACCCACCACCCTTTGTGCAAACAAAGTCACCCCTCGGGTTCCTATTAAATCTTTCCCCCCTCGCCTTAAACCTACCTCCTCATGTTCTTCATTCCAGTCTCTGTGCGTTTACCCTCTCTTTACAATCATTTGATCGTGAGCTGGTGAATGCCTGTTTCACAAAGGGTGTTTCTAGTCTAAAGCTTGAATTCAACATAATAGTTAATGATATTAAGGTTGGTCTTGTCTTATTGTGTAAGTCAGAAGCAAAACCTTGTTGAGTTCTGTTCTTGTTGATGCCTACGTTGGGTTGAAAGACACTCTGGGGGTGATGGAAGATTCTGGAACTAGTTAGCAGTAATCATAACAGGTCTTTCCAAATCCCCAAGATGTAGAAAACGGGAGGTGGCGCAGCGGTAGAGTTGCTGCCTCACAGCGCCAGGGTCCCGGGTTCAATCCTGACTACGGGTACTGCCTGAACGGAGTTTGTACGTTCTCCCCGTGACCGTATGGGCTTCTGGGTGCTCCGGTTTCCTCCCACACTCCCAGATGTACAGATTTGTAGCTTAATTTGACCTGAGTACAAAATTGTAAATGTCCCGTAGAGAAGGACAGTGTAAATGTGTGGGGATCGCTGGTCGGCGCGGACCCGGTGGGCCGAAGGGTCTGTTTCCGCGCTGTATCTCTAAACTAAACTAAACTACTGAAGTGAGGTGAATAAACGTCAGTACAATCAAACCACACACACGAGACCAACAGGTAGTGTAACAAGAGAAAGGAACGGTGCAGAATATAATGTTACACCTCCAGAGAAACTCTGTGTGACACAGAAATCTAAAACTGCCTGTTGGTGCTTGGAGTCTGTGCGCTGGCCGATGTTTGAGTCTAGTTTATTGTCCCGTGTACCGAGGTACAGTGAAAAGCTTTTGTTGCGTGCTATCCACTCAGTGGAAAGACAGTACACGATTACAATCGAGCCATTCATAGTGTACAGATACATGACATGGGAATAACGTTTAGTGCAAAGTAAAGCCAGTAAAGTCCGATCAAAGATAGTCCTCGGGTCACCAATGAGGTAGATAGTAGTTCAGGACCGCTCTCTAGTGGTGAGAGGACGGTTCAGTTGCCTGATAACAGCCGGGAATAAACTGTCCCTGAATCTGGAGGTGTGTGTTTTCACATTTCTGTACCTCTTGCCCGATTGGAGAGGGGAGATGAGGGGGTGAGACTGGTCCTTGATGATGCTGCTGGCCTTGCCGAGGCAGCGTGAGGTGCAGATGGAGTCGATGGGAGGGTGGTTGGTTTGTGTGATGGTCTGGGCTGCTGGCCTTGCCGAGGCAGCGTGAGGTGCAGATGGAGTCGATGGAGGGTGGTTGGTTTGTGTGATGGTCTGGGCTGCTGCCTTGCCGAGGCAGCGCGAGGTGTAGATGGAGTCAGTGGGAGGGAGGTTGGTTTGTGTGATGGTCTGGGCTGCGTCCACATCTCTCTGCGTGTGGTCGGTGTGTGGTAATGAGGACACGTCCTTTCCGCTAGGTTTGAGAAGTTGTTCTAGGGGAGGAGGGGCGAGTCTGATACTGGTAAGGTTTGTTACTCATTGTAGCCGTGAACATGGAGGTGGGGGATTGTAGACACTCGCATTGTTGCGACCGGCGTGAGTCAGTGAATTGGCAGAGAATGGAGAAACGAGCAGCTCACTAACTGCAGCTGCTCAAAGATAGACACAACATGCTGGAGTAACTCAGCAGGTCAGGCAGCATCTCTGGGAGAAGGAATGGGTGACGTTTCGGGTCGAGACCCTTCTTCAGACTGATGTCAGGGGAGGGGGGGGGGGGGGCGGGTCTTTGGAGTGTGTGAGGAAAGCGGAGCACCCGGACACACACACACTCTCTCTCTCTCTTCTCTCTCTCTCTCTCTCTCTCTCTCTTCTCTTCTCTCTCTCTCTCTCTCTCTCTCTCTCTCTCTCTCTCTCTCTCTCTCTCTCTCTCTCTCTCTCTCTCTCTCTCTCTCTCTCTCTCTCTCTCTCTCTCTCTCTCTCTCTCTCTCTCTCTCTCTCTCTCTCTCTCTCTCTCTCTCTCTCTCTCTCTCTCTCTCTCTCTCTCTCTCTCTCTCTCTCTCTCTCTCTCTCTCTCTCTCTCTCTCTCTCTCTCTCTCTCTCTCTCTCTCTCTCTCTCTCTCTCTCTCTCTCTCTCTCTCTCTCTCTCTCTCCCTCCCTCCCTCCCTCCCTCCCTCTCTCTCTCTCTCTCTCTCTCTCTCTCTCTCTCCTCCCTCCCTCCTCTCTCCCTCTCTCTCTCTCTCCCTCCCTCCCTCTCTCTCTCTCCCTCCCTCCCTCTCCCTCCCTCCCTCTCTCTCTCTCTCTCTCTCTCTCTCTCTCTCTCTCTCCTCTCTCTCTCTCTCTCTCTCTCTCTCTCTCTCTCCCTCTCCCTCTCCCTCTCCTCTCTCTCTCTCTCTCTCTCTCTCTCTCTCTCTCTCTCTCTCTCTCTCTCCCTCCCTCTCTCTCTCTCTCTCTCTCTCTCTCTCCTCTCCCTCTCCCCCATTAGGCAGGGCTGGCTAGTTGCTTTAAGCAATGGGTTTGCAAAGTTCAAAAGAACCGAAGTGCAATGATGAAAAGCGTGGCTTTGTGACCTGCCACGATCTCAAAGCCTGGCGACCTTGTGGAGGATTACAGAAACTAATAAAGAGTTCCGTAGAGTGGTGAATATCAGCTGATGGGAGGAGGTAGAAAACAAAATGGTGGAGTAACTCAGCGGGTCAGGCAGCATCTCGGGAGAGAAGGAATGGGTGACGTTTCGGGTCGAGACCCTTCTTCAGACTGATGTTCCGCCCTCTCCCTGACACCAGTCTGAAGAAGGGTCTCGACCCGAAACGTCACCCAATCCTTCTCTCCCGAGATGCTGCCTGACCTGCTGAGTTACTCCACCATTTTGTGTCTACCTTCGATTTAAACCAGCATCTGCAGTTATTTTCCTACACTAGTTGATGAGAGGAAATAGGGCAATGCTTCATCAACACAGTGAATGGTCTTTGAAATAATTCTTCCCGTAAATAATTCAATAATTTAGACAATAGACAATAGGTGCAGGAGGAGGTCATTCGGCCCTTCGAGCCAGCACCGCCATTCAATGTGATCATGGCTGATCATTCTCAATCAGTACCCCGTTCCTGCCTTCTCCCCATACCCCCTGACTCCGCTATCCTTAAGAGCTCTATCTAGCTCTCTCTTGAATGCATTCAGAGAATTGGCCTCCACTGCCTTCTGAGGCAGATAATTCCACAGATTCACAACTCTCTGACTGAAAAAGTTTTTCCTCATCTCCGTTCTAAATGGCCTACCCCTTATTCTTAAACTGTGGCCCCTTGTTCTGGACTCCCCCAGCATTGGGAACATGTTTCCTGCCTCTAACGTGTCCAACCCTTAATAATCTTATACGTTTCGATAAGATCTCCTCTCATCCTTCTAAATTCCAGTGTACACAAGCCTCGTCGCTCCAGTCTTTCAACATACGACAGTCCACCATTCCGGGAATTAACCAAGTAAACTACGCTGCACGCCCTCAATAGCAAGAATATCCTTCCTCAAATTTGGAGACCAAAACTGCACACAGTACTCCAGGTGCGGTCTCACCAGGGCCCTGTACAACTGCAGAAGGACCTCTTTGCTCCTTTACTCAACTCCTCTTGTTATGAAGGCTTTTTGGATAAGGACAATACGCCAACAGTCCAAAATAATTAGGGTGGCGCAGTGGTAGAGCTGCTGCCTCACAACGCCTGATGCCCGGGTTCCATCCTCACTACGGGTGCTGTCTGTACGGAGTTTGTACGTTCTCCCCGTGACCGCGTGGGTTTCCTCCGGGTGCTTTAGTTTAGTTTAGAGATACAGCGCGGAAACAGGCCCATTCGGCCCACCGGGTCCACGCCGACCAGCGATCCCCGCACACTAACACTATCCTACACCCACTAGGGACAATTTTTACTTTTACCAAGCCAATTAACCTACATATCCGTACGTCTTTGGAGTGTGGGAGGAAACCGAAGATCTCGGAGAAAACCCAGGCAGGTCACGGGGAGAACGTACAAACTCCGTACAGACGGCGCCCGTAGTCGGGATGGTACCCGGGTCTCCGGCGCTGCATTCGCTGTAAGGCAGCAACTTTACCGCTGTGCCACCGTGACTGCCCTTTCTCTGGTTTCCTCCCACATTCCAAAGACGTACAGATTTGTAAGTTAATTAGCTTTGGTAAAATTATAAATTGTTCCTGGTGCGTGCAGGACGGTGCAAGAGTGCGGGGTGATTGCCGGTCAGCACGGACTCGGTGGGCTGAAGGGCCTGTTTCTGTAAAGTAAGTTAATGGTAACGTGAATGTATTTTCAGCCCAATATGTAGGATGGAAATTTAATGCTGTGCCAATTGCCGACTGTCGGCTTCACTTCAAAAGCGGGACTTTTACAATTTGCGTGTACACACACGCCACAAAAATAGGGCGGATGCTAGAATGTTTAGGCTGTTACTCGGCACTAGTGTTGCTCAATGTTATGTAAATGTTCAGAGCCCCAGAAATTACTTTAACCTTTAATTTTTTGCCAAGGTGTTTCCTTTGTTCACGGGCTAGATTATGTTGGAGAGCTTGTCGAAGAAGGAACTGGGTAAGATCCTGCTTGTGTGACTGTTTGTCAGATCTTGACTCTGTGTCACCCACAAAGATATATTTGCATTTATTCCACCTGAGTATGGCTTGGGTTATTAGAATAACTGCAAGCATTTGTGAGGAAATGGCACGGTGGCGCAGCGGTAGAGTTGCTGACTCGTGAGTTTGTACGTTCTCCCCGTGACCTGCGTGGGTTTTCTCCACTATCTCCGGTTTCCTCCCACACTCCAAAGACGTGCAGGTTTGTAGATTAATTGGCTTTGGTAAAAACTGTAGATTGTCTCTCCTGTATGTTGGATGGTGTAGGTGTGCGGGGATCGCTGGTAGGCCCGGGCTCGGTGGGCCGAAGGGCCTGTTTCCGCGCTGTATCTCAGTGTCAAACTAAACTTCCTGACTGTTTTTGGAGGGAACGGTCTCTGCGGAACGCGGAAAGGGGTGGAGATGGGAAGATGTGGCCAGTTGTGGGATCCTGTTGGAGGTGGCGAAAATGTTGGGGGCGTGCGACGGCTGATGGGGTGGAAGGTGAGGACAAGGGGAGGCTCTGTCCTTGTTGTGAATGGGGGGAGGGGGAGCAAGAGCGGAGCTGCGGGATATTGAGGAGAACCTAGTGAGAGCCTCACCTGTAATGGAAGAGGTGAACCCCCGTTTCCTAAAGAATGAGGACATCTCCGATGCCCTGGTGTGGAACACCTCATCCTGGGCGTAGACGGAGGCATTGGGAGTAGGGGATAGAGTTTTACAGGAAGCAGGGTGGGAAGAAGTGTGATCTAGATAGCTATGGGAGTCAGTGGGTTCGTAGTAGATGTTGGTCAATAGTCTGTCTCCTCTGATGGAGACGGTGAGATCTGGAAACGGTGGGGAGATGTTGGAGATGGTCCAAGTGAATTTGAATGCAGGATGGAAATTAGCGGTGAAATTGATGAGCTCAGTGAGTTCATGTTGAATGGCCGGTGCTGGCTCGATGGGCCGAATGGCCTACTCCTGCACCTATTTTCCACGTTTCTTTGTTTCTTTGCTATACGTACGTTAATTGCGTGGTAACATGGTGTTTACAGATTTTACCCCCCACCCTTCCCCTGTGTGAGGGGTGTCCCCGCCAGACTCTGCCCCCCATGTCCAGCAGCGGAAGGACCCTAGACTGTGGTCCTCCCCCACAGGGCCTTGGCGTTGCCTGCACTGAGCTTCAGTGCGCCCCTCAGCACGTACTCCTGCAGTCTGCAGCGAGACTCCAGTCGGAGACACTCCCTGACCCCTGTCCACAGAGCTATCTACCAGGAAGATAACTCTGCAATGAGATAGCACCTTCAATGAAGCAGATTATCAGAAAGCACTTTTGGTATGTGATGATCTGGATAATGATAAGAGGAAGCGTAGAAACAGAAAATAGGTGCAGATTCGGCCCTTCAAGCCAGCACCGCCGTTCAATATGATCATGCCTGATCATCCAAAATCAGTACCCCGTTCCTGCTTTCTCCCCATATCCCTTGATCCCCTTAGCCCCAAGAGCTAAATCTAACTCTCTCTTGAAAACTAGGTAGGTACTACCTTGAATACTAGTATAAGAAAATAACTGCAGATGCTGGTACAAATCGAAGGTGTTTATTCACAAAATGCTGTAGTAACTCAGCAGGTCAGGCAGCATCTCAGGAGAGAAGGAATGGGTGACGTTTCGGGTCGAGACCCTTCTTCAGACTGAAGAAGGGTCTCGACCCGAAACGTCACCCATTCCTTCTCTCCTGAGATGCTGCCTGACCTGCTGAGTTACTCCACCTTGAATACTAGGATAGGTATTGGCTATGAATTACTCTGCTAAGACAAAGGTGAAACCACGTTTAGAGTCTTGTGTTCAGTTTTCGTCACCCCTGTTAGAGGAAGGAAGTTGTCAATCTGGAAAAGGGGGCAGGAAGGATGTAATGAGGATGTTGCCAGGACTGGAGAGGCTGAGCTACAGGGAGAGGTTGTGCAGGCTGGGACTCTATTCCTTGGAGCGTAGGATGATGAGGGGTGATCTTATAGAGGTGCATAAGATCATGAGAGGAATAGATCGGGTAGATGCACAGAATATTTCACCCGGAGTAGGGGAATCGAGAACCAGAGGACATCGGTTTAAGGTGAGGAGAAAAAGATTTACACAAAGGGCGGTGGGTGTATGGAACGAGCTGCTGGAGGAGGTAGTTGAGGCAGGGACTATCACAACATTTAGACGATTGCAGGGATAAGATTTAGATAAGTTTAGAGGGATATGGGCCAAATGCAGGCAGGTGGGACTAGTGTAGATAGAAAATAGGTGCGGGAGGAGGCCATTTGGCCCTTCGAGCCAGCACCGCCATTCATTGTGATCCTGGCTGATCATCCACAATTAGTAACCCGTGCCTGCCTTCTCCCCATATCCCTTGATTCCTCTAGCCCCTAGAGCTCTATCTAACTCTCTTTTTAAATTCATCGAGTGAATTGGCCTCCATTGCCAATGGAGGATGTTGGCCGGTGGGGCAAGGGTTGGGTTTCCAGGCTGTATCACTCTGACAAACGTGAACGAGAAGCTTGCGCAGGGAGCAGGCAGAACAGATGTGTCCTTGGTCTGATACCACCTTGCCACCACTGCCACGCCTCGCTAGTATTCATTGGACTGCCAGCTCTATGTTTTGTGCTCAAGTTTATTTAACATTGGATTTTGAGCGGTGCCAGGCCAACTTTCAGTACGTGTTTGGGCGTTTCTTAGAACAAACGCATTCCTCCAGTACATGATGAGATTGGCCTCCAGTTATCTGTGGTGCGTTGTTTGTCCAGGCATGTGAGGTGGCTGGATGTGTATTAGTTCCTTTACAATGTAACTTGCTAATGGATCATCCAAGGGGAATTGCATCTGGTCTTTTTTCTTCTCTTCGGAAAGGAGGAAGGGCCAGGGCCGGTTTAGTTTAGTTTAGAGATACAGCGCGGAAACAGGCCCTTCGGCCCATCGAGTCTGCGCCGGCCAGTGATCCCCGCGCACTAACACGATCCTACACGCACTGGAGACAATTTACATCGATACCAAGCCAATTAATCTACAAACCCGCACGTCTTCGGAGTGTGGGAGGAAACCGAAGATCCCGGAGAAAACCCACGCAGGTCACGGGGAGAACGTACAAACTCCGTACAGAAAGTGAATGGCAGTGCAGGCGCGAAGGGCCGAATGGCCTACTCCTGCACCTATTGTCCATTGTCTATCAGCCATGATTGAATGACAGAGTCGACTTAATGGGCCGAATGGCCTAATTCTGCTACTAGAACTTATGAACTTGTGAAGATGGGAGGCAGTGGGTTTTAGTGATCGAGGCGCCAAGACGAATCAAGAGGCCTTGTTGGATCAGATGCAATGTTTGAATTCTGCGGTGTTTTGATTGAGTCATTGAGTGCACAGGTTTAGCTGGAAGGTTCAAAGTCCATAACACTCCCTTTAACGTAACAAGCTTGTGATGTTGGGCGTGCTAGACCGGCCAGGATTGCAGACTGCTGAATCTCATTTAAATTACTATTCCAATACACACTTAATACTTTTATATTTGTTGAATAATAATATATATTTTTTCAAATTGGAGGAACAGCACCTCATATTTTGCTTGGGCAACTTACAACCCAGCGATATGAACACGGACTTCTCCAACTTCAAGTACCCCTTCATCCCCCTTCTCCTTGTCCCTACCACATCCAAGTCATACAAGCTTCAGTCATCTTGTTGAGTCTCATTGTGTGTAACTTGTTTTCACATAGACCACAGCTAGAAACAATGGCCGTGTTTCTGTCATTGTTACTTTTTTTGCATGTCTTTCATTCATTTGTTCCATATCTCTCTATATCTCTTGTTCCCCTCTCCCCTGACTCACAGTCTGAAGGATCTCAGCCCAAAATATCATCCATTCCTGTTCTCCAGAGATGCTGCCTGACCCGCTGAGTTACTCCAGTATTTAGTGTCTTGTCTTTGGTATAATACATTATGTGGGTGTCACCTTGCCAGTCAATATCAGCACAAATAACAGTAGGCCACGACAAGGAACTGCAGATGCTGGTGTACAAAAAAGGACACAAAGTGCTGGAGTAACAAAGCGGGTCGGGCAGCATCTGTGGAGAACATGGATAGGTGACGTTTCACAGAGTGCTGGAGTAACTCAGCGGGTCAGGCAGCATCTGTGGAGAACATGGATAGGTGACGTTTCACAGAGTGCTGGAGTAACTCAGCGGGTCAGGCAGCATCTGTGGAGAACATGGATAGGTGACGTTTCACAGAGTGCTGGAGTAACTCAGCGGGTCAGGCAGCATCTGTGGAGAACATGGATAGGTGACATTTCAGAGTGCTGGAGTAACTCAGCGGGTCAGGCAGCATCTCTGGAGAACATGGATAGGTGACGTTTTTGGTCAGGGTCTACCTGTATCTTTGCTTGCCCAAGTGCTTTGTGACCGAGTGTGTTTAGTGTGTTCACCTCCTGTGAAGTGGCTGAAATATTCTCCTATGTTAAAGATAGCTGCAGTAAATTGCCCGCATTTGGAAATGGAATCGAAATGTTTGAAAAATGATCAGACGAGGAAACAATGTGATAAAGCTTTATATTTTATAAACACAGCTGTGTTTGTCGCTGAACTGCACTGAATAAAACTGATATCTCGATTTAAAATCTCAGTTTAATTAATAGGAGCTATGTAGCTGCAAAAAGATACCGACAAAAAAAATCGGGCACTGCCCAGTAAAATTCCCAGTGAATCAACATTTCAGTTTTGTTTAGTTTAGAGAAACAGCGTGGAATGAGGCACTTCGGCCCACCGAGTCCGCGCCGACCAGCGATCCCCGCACACTAACACTGTTCTACACACACTAGGGTACGAGTAACAATTTTACCGAGCCAATTAACCTACAAACCTGTCCGTCTTTGGAGTGTGAGAGGAAACTGGAGCGCTAGGAGGAAACCCCACGGGGAGAACGTACAGACAGCACCTGTAGTCAGGATGGAACCCAGGTCTCTGGCACCATGAGGCAGCAGCTCTACCCGCTGCACCGCCATGCCGCCCTGAAAGGGTATCTTTATAAAGATATTAGGATTTAGGATAGGCACAAAATGCTGGAGTAACTCAGCAGGACAGGCAGCATCTCTGGAGAGAAGGAATGGGTGACGTTTCGAGTCGAGACCCTGCTTCAGACTGGAGTTGCAGCCTGTGTTCTGTATACTCTGGTGCAAGGTTCCAAGGTTCCTGCCACAATGCCAGGCTTGGGCACGAAGCATCACAACATGCAGGGTGTTGCAATCAGACACAGGCCTAACTAACACCCTGCTCCTTAATAGGTCAGGGAAGGCTGCTGAAGGCAGGCGGGGAATACTGGTGCCCTGACCAGCAACCCACCCTCACAAACACACCCGCTGGGTGCTTCATATTGTTTGGGTTGACGGCACGGTGGCGCAGCGGGTAGAGCAGCTGCTTCACGGTCCCAGCGACTTTACTTTCGACTGCAGAGACACAGTGCGTGTAATGGCAACTTTCCGACTTTTCCAGTGACTCCTTTTCCAATTGCCATTACTACACAGGGAGTGATCTACACAGACCCAACAGAACAGATCTTTCAGTCGTAATTTCCAGTCTAATTGGTTGTTTATTGAAGTAGTCGTACAAACAAGGAGATGAACATACCAGGCTATACCTATTTTGCATACAAGTGGTAGCTGGCTGCTCTGTCTCTAGTCTGTCCAGTCGGTGATCTGTCCTGGTCAGGTGAGAACTGTATGCTCTCCCTCCCTGTGTCTGGCACTCCCTGCCCCTTATGCCCATATATACACACCACCCTGTACATCTAATGACTGCCTCCAAGTGTCCAAAATAATACGGCAAGATATATCTAGACAAAATAATATAATATGCCAACAGGAGCGAGCCTAAACATAAATGGCTCCTACAGCACCGATACGGCCACTTCAGCCCACCGATACCGTGCTGTTTCTGATCGAGACCCTTCCTCAGACTGACAGTCAGGGGGGAGGGGAACGGGAGGTACAAAAGGGTTACAGAACAAATCGGAGCCGGCGACGATGACTCGGGAAGGGTGGAGCCCACAATGGTCCATTGTTGGCTGTAGAAGAAGTGGTAACGGAGGGATACGAACAGTGACACTAGCAGGGCAACTAGGGTGGGGGAGGGACAGGGAACAGTGACACTAGCAGGGCAACTAGGGCAACGAGGGACGGGGAGAAGGGGCGTGCAGGGACGGGGAGAAGGGGAGCACAGGGGTTATTTGAAATTAAGAGAAGTCAATGTTCATACCGCTGGGGTGTAAGCTGCCCAAGCGAAATATGAGGTACTGTTCCTCCAATTTGCGCTGGGCCTCACCCTGACAGTGGAGGAGGCCCAGGACAGAGAGGACCGTGTGGAGGTGGGAGGGGGAGGGGGAGTTAAAGTGTTTGGCAACCAGGAAATTGTGTAGGCCCAGGCGGACTGAGCGGAGGTGTTCAGCGAAACGATCGCACAGTCTGCGCTGGGTTAATTTTACATTATGTGGCTGTGTGTCCTGTTGCTTTTCACTTTGTATGGCTGTATGGTAACTCCAATCTCACTGTGCCTTAATTGGGACATGTGACAATAAATTGATCTTTTGGTACGCGTGACAATAAATTGATCTTTTAGACAATAGACAATAGACAATAGGTGCAGGAGGAGGCCATTCGGCCCTTCGAGCCAGCACCGCCATTCAATGTGATCATGGCTGATCATTCTCAATCAGTACCCCGTTCCTGCCTTCTCCCCATACCCCCTGACTCCGCTATCCTTAAGAGCTCTATCTAGCTCTCTCTTGAATGCATTCAGAGAATTGGCCTCCACTGCCTTCTGAGGCAGAGAATTCCACAGATTCACAACTCTCTGACTGAAAATGTTTTTCCTCATCTCAGTTCTAAATGGCCGACCCCTTATTCTTAAACTGTGGCCCCTTGTTCTGGACCCCCCCCAACATTGGGAACATGTTTCCTGCCTCTAATGTTTCCAACCCCTTAATAATCTTATACGTTTCGATAAGATCTCCTCTCATCCTTCTAAATTCCAGTGTATACAAGCCTAGTCGCTCCAGTCTTTCAACATACGACAGTCCCGCCATTCCGGGAATTAACCTAGTAATTTGGTACGCGTGACAATCAATTGATCTTTTGGTACAGGTGACAATAAATGGATCTTGAAATCTACTGGTTGTGTGTTAATGTTCTATGTGGTGAAGGGTGGTGTATGCTGGTCATTTTCTCACGGGTCTGTCTTTCCAGGTTCGACCAGGCGTTGAGGAATTGGTCGGTGCGTGGCCACAGTTTATTCGCCTTGGAGCGGTCCACTTCCACGTGTGCGTGCGGCGTTGTAATGAGGCAAGCGTGGCGGCGGCGACGGCAGCTGGGGACGGCTTGAGGTTGTCACGCCCGCGGGAGCCCATGGCCACTGAAGGTTCCAGCGGCATGACGTACGCCTTGACGGCCCTGGGAGTTGGCATGCTGGCTCTGGGCATCCTCATGATGGTGTGGAGCGTGGTGCCCGGCTTTGGCAAGGACAACGGCACTCAGGGCGGCAACGCCAGCACGCCCGCCTCGGAGGAGTCCAAGCACAAGGTGTCGCAGGTGTCCTACATCCTGTGTGCTGCTGGAGTGTCCCTCCTGCTCATCTCCATCTGCCTCAGCGTGCGTGACAAGAAACGCAGGCGGGCACGGGAAGGGGCGGCCAACGTGCCGGCAGAATCGGCCATCCTGCCTGAGCGGTACGTAGCCAGCTGTTTAATCTCCACACAGTCCTCCTCTTCCCTCTCTCCATCTTTACTTTAGTTTAGAGATACAGTGCGGAAACAGGCCCCTTCGAGACCCTTCTCTGGACAGAAGCCTGAGCCTGCGTTCTTCAGTGCACCAGGCTGGCTGTGGGCCGGAGTGTTCAGTTGGGTGTGCGCTGGTGTCTGAAGAAGGGTCTCGACCCGAAACGTCACCCATTCCTTCTCTCCAGAGATGCTGCCCGACCCGCTGAGTTACTCCAGCATTTTGTGTCTATCTTCAGTGACCTTGCTGAGTGGTGCAGCCCTGCCACCTAGTGGAGATACCAAGGGTGGCCTTGCACCTCTCCCCTCTCATCTCCACTGACTGTAGCTGCCTCTATGTTTAGTTTAGTTTAGAGATACAGCGCACCGGGTCCGCGCCGCCCAGCGATCCCCGCACACTAACACTATCCTACACACACTAGGGACAATCTTTACATTTACCAAGTCAATTAACCTACAAACCTGCACGTCTTTGGAGTGTGGGAGGAAACCGAAGATCTCGGAGAAAACCCAGGCAGGTCACGGGGAGAACGTACAAACTCCGTACAGACGGCGCCCGTAGTCAGGATGGAACCCGGGTCTCCGGCGCTGCATTCGCTGTAAGGCAGCAACTCTACCGCTGCGCCACCGTGACGTGGGTTGAGCAACAGAGGTTTCTGTGTCATGATGACCCAGTTAAGTGGACAGACAGGAAGCTACAGGTCTACACAACCCTGTGACACACGGGATCGATCAAATCCAGCATTACGTCATCAGGAAACACTCTCAGATTGTTTTTAATCAACTTTTATTTCCTCATGTTTGACCTTTAGAGAGACAGGGCAGATAACAGAGTAGGGTAATCGAGAACCAGAGGACATAGCCACAGAAGGTAGTGGAGGCCAATTCACTGGATGTTTTCAAGGGAGAGTTCATAGATAGGTACATAGATACAGAGACAATAGGTGCAAGAGTAGGCCATACGGCCCTTCGAGCCAGCACCGCCATTCATTGTGATCATGGCTGATCATCCACAATCAGTAACCCGTGCCTGCCTTCTCCCCATATCCCTTGATTCCACTAGCCCCTAGAGCTCTATCCAACTCTCTTTTGAATTTGATTTAGCTCTTAGGGCTAACGGAATCAAGGGATAAGGGGAGAGAGCAGGAACGGGGTACTGATTCTGGATGATCAGCCATGAGCACATTGAATGGCGGTGCTGGCTCGAAGGGCCGAATGACCTACTCCACCTATTTTCTATGTTTCTAACAGAGTGCGATTAATGACAATGGGTGCTTGCTGGTTGGTGTGGATTTGGTGGACCAGAGGGCTTTAGGACTCCTATAGACCTTCCAAAGATACAGCGTGGAAACAGGCCCTTCGGCCCACCGAGTCCGTGCAGACCACCGATCCCCAACGTACACACTAGGGACAATTTACAGTTTTACAGAAGCTAATTAACCTACAACCCTGTGCGTCTTTGGAGAGTGGAGGGAAGCCGGAACACCCGGAGAAAACTTTGAGAAGTCTCCAAATTTGAGGAAGGATATTCTTGCTATTGAGGGCGTGCAGCGTAGGTTCACTAGGTTAATTCCCGGAATGGCGGGACTGTCATATGTTGAAAGACTGGAGCGACTAGGCTTGTATACACTGGAATTTAGAAGGATGAGAGGGGATCTTATCGAAACGTATAAGATTATTAAGGGGTTGGACACGTTAGAGGCAGGAAACATGTTCCCAATGTTGGGGGAGTCCAGAACAAGGGGCCACAGTTTAAGAATAAGGGGTAGGCCATTTAGAACGGAGATGAGGAAAAACCTTTTCAGTCAGAGAGTTGTGAATCTGTGGAATTCTCTGCCTCAGAAGGCTGTGGAGGCCAATTCTCTGAATGCATTCAAGAGAGAGCTAGATAGAGCTCTTAAGGATAGCGGAGTCAGGGGGTATGGGGAGAAGGCAGGAACGGGGTACTGATTGAGAATGATCAGTCATGATCACATTGAATGGCGGTGCTGGCTCGAAGGGCCGAATGGCCTCCTCCTGCTCCTATTGTCTATTGTCTAAAACCCACGCAGGTCACAGGGAGAACGTACAAACTCCGTATAGACAACACCTGTAGTCAGGATCGAACCCAGGTGTCTGTAAGGCAGCAACTCTACCACTGTGCCACCGCGCTGCCCCTAAAGAATTTGGTTCCAATTTTTATCTTTAACCAGCCAATATTAACTTCTTTTTGAAGCAATCTGCTAACTCTGGCATATACATCAGGACCTGCAGGCATCAATGTTTCCAGCTTAGAAGTGCACTTTCTATCATTAATTGGAACTTCTGATATTTTATCGGTTTTAAAATCCAAGCAGCACTACTTTCAATATCCAGTTCCTAATCTGTGTTTATTGTGACTGCCTGTCAGAGTTATTTCTAACGTTTCACCTTATCTCTGAAGGGTTATTGAATCAAGGGTTATTGACTGAAACATTAGCTTTACGTTTCCACATGTGCTGCCTGACTCGCTCAATATTTCTTTGCTTGTTCATATTTTCACCATCTACCGTTGGGTTTTTTTTTTACGTCAATGAATGACCTGTTTTGATTGCATTGGAAAACGTTGCAGAAATGCAAGGTGTTATTCACAATGGTTTCACAAGTGTCATAGTGCTGAATGCTGTTGTTCAAATCCTCTCGCAATGAAGGCCTACTTGCCATTTAGAGGGATATGGGCCAAATGCAGGAAGGTGAGTCTAGTGTAGATGGGATCATTAGTCATAGGAGCAGAATTAGGCCATTCAAGTCATTCCACCAGACAATCGTGGCTGATCTATCCTTCCCTCTCAACCCCATTCTCCTGCCTTCTCCCCATAACCCTTGACATTCAAATTACTATCTTAATCAGCCTTGCTTCCTTGTACACTCCTAATCCATAGAGTGATACAGCGTGGAAACAGGCCCTTCAGCCCACACTGACTACATGCCCCATCTACACTAGTCCCACCTGCCCGCGTTTGCCCCATGTCCTTCTACGCCTATCCTATCCATGTACCTGTTTAAATTTTTCTTATTCATTGCAATAGTCCCTGCCTCAACTACCTCCTCCGGCAGCTTGTTCCATACACCCACCACCCTCTGGGTTAAAAAGGTTCCCCTCAGATTCCGTTAGTTTAGTTTAGAGCTACAGTTCAGAAACAGGCCCTTCAGCCCACCGAGTCCATCCTGGCAGGCGATCCCCAAACACTCGCACTACCCTACACACCTTAAACCATGCAATGGAAGGCATTTAAAGGTCGCATGGATGAACTACAACAAGTGTTCATCCCAGTTTGGCAAAAGAACAAACCAGGAAAGGTAGTGCATCCGTGGCTAACAAGGGAAATCAAGGATAGTATTAAAACAAAAGATGAAGCATACAGATTAGCCAGAAAAAGTAGCATACCAGAGGACTGGGAGAAATTCAGAGTCCAGCAGAGGAGGACAAAGGGCTTAATTAGGAAAGGGAAAATAGATTATGAGGGAAAACTGGCAAGGAACATAAAAACAGACTGCAAAAGCTTTTATAGATATGTCAAGAGGAAAAGATTAGTTAAGGCAAATGTAGGTCCCTTGCAGTCGGAAACAGGTGAATTGATCATAGGGAACAAGGAGATGGCAGACCAATTGAACAAATACTTTGGTTCTGTCTTCACTAAGGAAGACATAAACTGTCTGCCGGAAATAGCGGGGGACCGGGGGTCTAATGAGATGGAGGAACTGAGGGAAATCCAGGTTAGTCGGGAAGTGGTGTTAGGTAAATTAAATGGATTAAAGGCAGATAAATCCCCAGGGCCAGATAGGCTGCATCCCAGAGTGCTTAAGGAAGTAGCCTCAGAAATAGTGGATGCATTAGTGATAATTTTTCAAAACTCTTTAGATTCTGGAGTAGTTCCTGAGGACTGGAGGGTAGCTAATGTAATCCCACTTTTTAAAAAGGGAGGGAGAGAGAAAACGGGGAATTATAGACCAGTTAGCCTAACATCGGTAGTGGGGAAAATGCTAGAGTCAGTTATTAAAGATGTGATAGCAATAAACGGGTCCTTTTCGGAATGGCAGGCAGTGACTAGTGGGGTACCGCAAGGCTCAGTGCTGGGACCCTAGTTATTTACAGTGTATATTAATGATTTGGACGAGGGAATTGAATGCAACATCTCTAAGTTTGCGGATGACACGAAGCTAGGTGGCAGTGTTAGCTGCGAGGAGGATGCTAGGAGGCTGCAGAGTGACTTGGATAGATTAGGCGAGTGGGCAAATGCATGGCAGATGCAATATAATGTGGATAAATGTGAGGTTATCCACTTTGGCGGCAAGAACAGGAAAGCAGAGTATTACCTGAATGGTGACCGATTGGGAGAAGGGGAGATGCAACGTGACCTGGGTGTCATGGTGCACCAGTCATTGAAAGCAAGCATGCAGGTGCAGCAGGCAGTGAAGAAAGCGAATGGTATGTTGGCATTCATAGCAAGAGGATTTGAGTTTAGGAGCAGGGAGGTTCTGCTGCAGTTGTACAGGGCCTTGGTGAGACCGCACCTGGAGTATTGTGTGCAGTTTTGGTCTCCTAACCTGAGGAAAGACGTTCTTGCCTTAGAGGGAGTACAGAGAAGGTTCACCAGATTGATCCCTGGGATGGCGGGACTTACATATGAGGAAAGACTGGATAGACTGGGCTTGTACTCGCTGGAATTTAGAAGACTGAGGGGGGATCTTATAGAAACATATAAAATTCTTAAGGGGTTGGAGAGGCTAGATGCGGGAAGATTGTTCCCGATGTTGGGGGAGTCCAGAACCAGGGGTCACAGCTTAAGGATAAGGGGGAAGTCTTTTAGGACCGAGATGAGAAAACATTTCTTCACACAGAGAGTGGTGAGTCTGTGGAATTCTCTGCCACAGAAGGTAGTTGAGGCCAGTTCTATGGCTATATTTAAGAGGGAGTTAGATGTGGCCCTTTTTGCTAAAGGGATCAGGGGGTATGGAGAGAAGGCAGGTACAGGCTACTGAGTTGGATGATCAGCCATGATCATATTGAATGGCAGTGCAGGCTCGAAGGGCCGAATGGCCTACTCCTGCACCTATTTTCTATGTTTCTATGTTTCTATGTCCTCTGGTTCTCAATTGCCCAACTCTAGGCCAGAGACTGTGCATTTATCCGAGCTATTCCTTGCAGAGGAAAGATTTAGAAACTGAAAAATAGGTGTAGAAGGAAGCCATTCAGCCCCTCGAGCCAGCATCGCCATTCAATGTGATCATGGCTGATCATCATCAGTACCCCATTCCTGCTTTTTCCCCATATCCCTTGATTCCATTAGCCCTAAGAGCTAAATCTAACTCTCTCTTGAAAACATCCAGTGAATTGGCCTCCACTGGAATTAATCTGGTGAACCTACGCTGCACTCCCTCAAAAGCAATAAAGTCCTTCCTCAAATTAGGAGACCAAAATTGCACACAATGCTCCAGGTGTGGTCTCACCAGGGCCCTGTACAACTGCAGTAGGACCTCCTTGCTCCTATACTCAAATCTTCTCGCAATGGCCAGCGTGCCATTTAGAGGGATATGGACCAAATGTGGGAAGGTGGAACTAGTGTGGATGGGGCTTATGTTCATAAGTGATAGGAGCAGAAATAGGCCATTCGACCCATCAATAAGTCATTCAATCATGGCTGATCTATCTCTCCCTCTCAGCCCCGTTCTCCTGCCTTGTCCCCATAACCCCTGACACCCACACTAATCAAGAATCTATCAATCTCAGCCTTAGAAATACCCATTGGCTTGGCCTCCACAGCCGTCTTTGGCAATAAATTCCACAGATTCACCACCCTCTGACTAAAGAAATTCCTCCTCATCTCCTTCCTAAAGGAAGGTCCTTTAATTCTGAGGCTGTGCCCTCTGGTCCTAGACTCTCCCACTAGTGGAAACATCCTCTCCACATCCACTCTATCCGAGCCTTTCACTATTCGGTACGTTTCAATGAGGTCCCCTCTCATTGTTCTAAACTCCAGCGAGTACAGGCATCTTGGTTGGAGTGGGCAATCTGCAGAGGGAAGGTTCCCTTGGTGCATGACTCTCCAAAGCAGCAACTTAACACAGACGTGGTTGGGGTCGCCAACTGTCCCGTATTAGCCGGGACATCCCTATTTTGGGATAAATTGGTTTGTCCCGTACGGGACCGCCCTTGTCCCGTATTAGGCCCGGGGGCCGCTGTAGGCCCGGACAGTGTAGGCCCGGACACTGTAAGCCTGGGGGCCGCTGTAGGCCTGGACACTGTAGGCCTGGGGGTCGCTGTAGGCGCGGACACTGTAGGCCCAGAGACTGTAAGCCTGGGGGACGCTTTAGACCCTGACAGTGTAGGCTAACGGAGTGTGTTCGGGGAGCGGGGCCGAGTGTGTTCGCCTGACTGAGGTTGCGTAGTAACCCACCTCCCGGCCCGGGCGGCCGCCATTGGTGGAGCGGGAGCACGTGGCCGCTGGCTGGGTGTGGTCACGTGGGGCGCGGGGCGGTGACGTCACCTTGTCCCGTATTTTGGGAGTGAGGAAGTTGGCGACCCTAGACGCGGTGTCCCATGCCTGTAGTTTGGGTGCTAACCTTGGCATTTCTCTCCTGGCAGTGACGTGGATGGCAACACCGTCCTGGCGGTGCCCACGTACGATGAAGTGATGCTAGGAGATGGTGTCCAATCGCCAGACAACCCCGAAGCCATTGACGGAGAACCCAACATGGTCTCACTGCCTTCCTACGAGTCGCTGGTGGACGTCGGCCTGCCCTCGTCGTCGTCCAACGAGGTCTCGGCCGTGGCCGCAGACGCTGGCGTGGAGGCGAGGACCGACCGGCCAGCCCCCCGCCCCGGGCGGAGGTTCAGCTCCAAAAAGATCCGTCGGATCCTGTCCGACAAGACCCACCTCAAGAGGTTCAGGCTCAACCTGAGCAGCTCGAACAATACAGTGGTCAACCTGGAGCCTCTCACCCCCCCGCCACAGTACGAGGACGGAGAGGACAAGACATTTGAGAACGTTAAGCCATCCTGATCAGCCGCCAATGTCCCTACTGCCGGCGCAGTGACACTACATATCAACCACGTCTCGTGAGAATCTGATGTGTCCCATCTGTGTGCGTGTTTTACACATACGTAACGTGCAGGGTGTCCGAGACTGATGCGTGCTTCTGGTCTCAGGTCCATCTATCCAATTCTCTCTGTCATTTGTACATTCATCTTGGAGCTCCGGTTCTGGAATTAACGGGCGAAGCAACTGTATTAAAGACTCTGCACCCTCACTCCATCCCTGCCCATTTCTGTTTACATCTCGCCACTTCCTGAATGGAGCACGTTACGGACACACACCAAGCAGCCAAGGTTCATGCTCCCATCTCATGGGGGGGGTGGGGGGGTTAGTTTCTCTCTGACAGTAGACATCTGGTTGTGATTGGCTTGTGTGAACTCATTCCCCCAGTTCCTGTACTAAAACCAAACGGAGCCATTTCAACAGTGTTGGAATCTCCAGTAGTACCCCAGGCTGGGATCAGAGGTGGGATTGATCAGAAGTCATCCAAGCCACTCTCGTTACTCCGGCACGTTCTTAACGTTTGAGTAGACCCGTCTTAATGGCATCATAGCAACCTGTGAGGACGGGACACGCCATGTAAACATTCTTCCCCTGTGCAAACTATTTCTACTCTGTTTGATAGTTTGGTCCAAAACTGGTTGATTGGACAACTTGGACACAAGTTGTTTCAGAAGTCTTGAGAAATAACAAATATAATTCTAAACAATGCTTGCATCGGTCTGCCCCGTAAGCTTTGGTCCAATGGGAAATTCGGGGGACTACATGCTTTCCAAAAGGAACGCATTCCTGTTGTGTGGAGGGGCGTTGGGCCTAGTGTGGTCTGGGGTCCGAGAGTGGACACGGCGGTCTTGGTTTCACTCACTGGGCAGCCTCTGTGCTTGTGAGGGCCAAAGTCCAGAGGTGTGGGCTTTGTGACTGGGGGGGGAAATGAGCTGAACAGCTCCAATTACAAGTGGAAACCTCATTTTAGAGAGAAGCCTCTTTCCTGTAATAATCCATTTGCTATCGGAGTGAGATTGGGAAGCATGGTCCCTAATGATGTTTACTGCGGAATAAACTGGTCACTAATATGCAGGGGAAATGGATGTTTCCCTGAAAGACCATCGCTCCCTCTCTTACACCCTGCAGGGCCTGATGACATTATGATTTAAAATTCACTGCAGGGTCTATAAGATGATTAACATTGGGTGCTGGTAGCCAATGGCCACAGCAGGTTCATCGCCCATTGTGAGTCCTCCCTCTGTTCCCCAAACACTGTGGGCAGTGAATGGCAGTGCTTGAATAACTAACTGGGTGACTCTGCTTTGCAAACGGTTAAAGTCGGCTGTGGGCCCTCACGGCCAGGTGGGTTTCTTCATACTTCAGAGGGGATTGAAATGTTTAGATCATGTTTATTGTTAGCAGGAACATGGTGCTGTTGACTGGACCCCTTGGCTCCATGGGGAATTGCTGACATCCTTCGGAGAAGATGATGGGAGTAGTGTAGGATCTGGTCGTGTTGGACAGCAGGCTTTGACCCTCAGTATTCTCGTAGGTTTGATGTCACGAACACTCCTCTGGCCTCTGCTACCCTGTGCTTCAAGGGGGCTGCTTCCATTCCAAGGAATAATCGGCTGGTAAATGACCACAGAACACTTTGTCCAGGGACTCCTCCTGGAACCTGGGAAACGCTCCAGCCACGGTTTATCCCGTAGACGGACACAAAGTGCTGTGGTAACTCAGCGGGTCAGGCAGCATCTCTGGAGAAAAAGGTCGAGTGATGTTTTGGGTCAGAACCCTTCTTCAGACTTCGGTCCCGACTCGAAACATCACCTCGTCCTGTTTCTCCAGAGATGCTGCCTGCCTGACCCGCTGAGTTACTCCAGCACTTTGTGTCTATCTTCGGCATCTACCAGCATCTGCAGTTCCTTCCTACACATTCCAGTCCATTGTCCTGTTTTTCCTCCTTTTCCATTCCATCAATGTGAAGAGGGAGAGGGATGGTGGAAGTAACTACACTGAATAGCCCTCACACTTGTGTGAGTCTCCCCTCCTTGCCATTCCCAAAACACCATCCACACCCACAACACTGGCGCAGTGCATATAGTTAGGTCACCTCCACACATGCACACGCGCACACACACACACACCCCTCCACACACCACATGCACACACACACCACGCGCGCACACCCCTCCACACATGGATGCACACGCATGCACGCACACCCCTCCACACACACACCTCCACACATGGACGCACACGCATGCACGCACACACCTCCACACATGGACGCACACGCATGCACGCACACACCTACACACACACACCTCCACACATGGACGCACACGCATGCACGCACACCCCTCCACACACACACCTCCACCCATGGACGCACACGCATGCACGCACACACCTACACACACACACACCTACGCACGCACACACGCACCTCCACACATGCACGCACACATGCACACACACACCCCTCCACACATGCACACACACACCCCTCCACACGCGTACACACACGCACACCTACACACGCGCACACACGCGCACACACACCTCCACACACGCAAATACGCACACACACCACACGCACACACCCCTCCACACACCACACACACACACACCACACACGCATGCATACACACACTCCTCCACACACGCACATTCCACACGTGCACACGCACATACACACCTGCACACACACCTCCACACACACACACACACCTCCACACACGCACACACACACACACCGTCACACACGCACGCACACACCTACACACGCACAAGTTCAAGTTACAAGTAATTGTTGAGCTTGGAGCCTAATGCCAGTTTAGCATTAATATTGATGCACTTGAAGACTAAACCCACCAATGATGACGTTTTCACTGCCTGACTTGCCCTCTCGTGTTTCACTTTGTTACACCATTGAAAAAGGTTTCCAGCGATCAGGTTTGCAAGTTTGGCATTCTGAACTGTGCTGTGTTTTCGTAAACCATTCCATGCCACAAGTCCCACGCACCACCATCCTTTACACTTGTCTACTCTGTCCCAATGACCTAGATTTCACCATTCATGTGTTAATTAACATTCACTAATCTGTGTCTCATATCCTTGATCTTCAGCGCTCTGATTTGACTGCCAACTAATTAAGAATTCCCTTTTTATAATGGTGTTTTTAATTCACTACTTAGTCCACGTACGTCTATGGAGTTGTAAATTAATACAAAGATTACAAATTGATTTGTTTTAAAATAAATTCTAGTCTAGTGCCTTTAGGTGAAATTGGAGTGTTATTTCCAGTGCTGGTCGAGTTGAGGGATGGGAGTTGGATCTGTTGGGCAGCTGGTCTCGGCTACTTCAGATAGCTCCTTGGAGATTGACCACTTAGATCCTGGTCCTATAAAAAAGACCACCAGCCTGCTCCAGTTGTAATCAATTGTGAGCATCTCCGGTACTTCTGATGGAAAAATGAGTCACTTGCTTGAGGTAGGAGTCGGAGTAAGAAGTAATGTTTCACCTTGAGCTACAGAAGAATAGTCCTAAACTTAACCATGGGCGAAGACTCTCCTTCCCACAATCTACTCCTTGACTCCAAATGTACCAAAAATTTCCATTTAAAGTTTACGTACTACACAACTGAGGAAAGGATTGTCAGTAGACAGACACACAATGCTGGAGTAATTCAGCGAGTCAGGCAGCATCACGGGAGAGAAGGAATGGGTGACGTTTCGGGTCGAGAATCTTCTTCAGACTGATGAAGGGTCTCGACCCGAAACGTCACCCATTCCTTCTCTCCCGAGATGCCGCCTGACCCGCTGTGTGTCTACTTTCGATTTTAACCGGCATCTGCAGTTTTTTTGTCCTGCAAACTGTTAACATGGATCATCAGTGTTTGCTTAGTGTAAGAAAATAACTGCAGATGCTGGTACAAATCGAAGGTATTTATTCACAAAGTGCTGGAGTAACTCAGCAGGTCAGGCAGCATCTCAGGAGAGAATTCCTTCTCTCCTGAGATGCTGCCTGACCTGCTGAGTTACTCCAGCATTTTGTGAATAAATACCTTCGATCAGTGTTTGCCTTGTCAGCATCGCCACTCGTGGTTCCGACATAAAACACTGTTACACGCGCATTCTCTGATCCTAAATCTTGCTTAGCCGTCTTCTGAAATCCTCCACCTTGAACCATTTGGCCAGCATGATATTACCCCTCTAGCCTAAACTAGAACCCTTTTATTTCCCAGCAACAGTTCTTGTGAAGTTCCAATTACGATTGAAGTTGCGTTCAATCCAACCTTTTGTCGGCAGTGTCTGTTGGACCGTAAAGTGTTGGCCTCGATGTTTATTAAATCTTGTTAATTTGGAACGCTTGTCTGTGCTAAACACTGAACTGAG
The DNA here is from genome assembly GCF_053455715.1 of Rhinoraja longicauda. Taxonomy (NCBI): domain Eukaryota; kingdom Metazoa; phylum Chordata; class Chondrichthyes; order Rajiformes; family Arhynchobatidae; genus Rhinoraja; species Rhinoraja longicauda. The sequence goes on along the minus strand of NC_135982.1, from coordinate 27,963,257 downwards.
CGAGGGTGAACTGAATTGATCTTTTAAAATCATTACGGATGGGAGAAGTGTTCAATTTTGTTTTAGTTTATTTATTAATAAAAATGATATTAAAATCTAAATCTGGTGTGTGTTGTAATTCAAAGATTATACATCTTGGTGTGGATGTGCCTTGGAATTAAGCTGGAAATTGCAGGGTGCAAACAGGCCCTTCCGAACACCGAGTCCACGCCGACCACCCGTGCACACTAGTTCTGTGTTTGCCCACTTTTGCATCCACTCCCGACACACACACACACACACACACACACACAGACATGCACACATACACACACACAGACATGCACACACACACAAACACACACACACAGACACGCACACACACACACGCACAAAAACACACGCACACAAACACACACACAAACACACACACACACAAACACACACACAAACGCACACACACACGCACACACACACACACACACAGACATGCACACACACATACATGCACACATACACACACACAGACATGCACACACACAAACACACACACACAGACACGCACACACACACACACACAAACACACACACACACGCACACAAACACACACACGCACACAAACACACACACACACAGACATGCACACACACAGACATGCACACACACACACACACACACACAGACACGCACACAAACACACACACACACACACACACACACACAGACACGCACACAAACACACACACACACACACACACACACACAGACATGCACACACACATACATGCACACATACACACACACAGACATGCACACACACAAACACACACACACAAACACGCACACACACAAACACACACACACACACACGCACACACAAACACACACACACACACACACACACAAACACACACACACACACACACACACACACACACACAAACACACACACACACACACACACACACACACACACACACACACACACACACACACACACACACACACACACACACACACAATGGTAATTTTACAGAGGGCCAATTAAACCTGCACATCTTTGGGATGTGGGAGGAAACTGGAGCAAGCTGATGCGGTCGGTCACTCCGGATGGAACCCAGGCCTCTGGTTGCTGTGAGACAGCAGCTCTACCAGCTGTGCCTCTGCCGCCTTGTTCAATTTCTGTCACTTACAATTGAGTGGAAACGCTGGCATTCCCATCTCCAGTGGGGATTGAAGGTCTGTTTGTCCTGGCGGTGTTGCAAGGGGTCGGCCTGGCCAAGCGTAGCCGTGGTGTCGTTGGCCTCGTGCGGCCAAGGTCGCCAACCGTCCCGTATTAGCCGGGACATCCCGTATTTTGGGCTGAATTAGTTCGTCCCGTACGGGACCGCCCTTGTCCCGCATCAGTAGGGTTGCCGACTTCCTCACTCCCAAATACGGGACAAAGGGTGACGCCCCCACGTGACCTCACCCAGTCAGCGGCCACGCGCTCCCGCTCCACCAATGGCGGCCGCTGGCTGGGTGAGGTCACGTGGGGCGCGGGGCGGTGACGTCACCTTGTCCCATAGTCGGGGGTGAGGAAGTTGGCAACCCTGCTTGTGGTCCACGTGCTTGGCCTCATGGAGCAGTGCCCGGTCCAGCCAAGCGCCCGCCAGCCAGCCTCCCTCCCTCCCTCCCTCCCTCCCTCCCTCCCTCCCTCCCTCCCTCCCTCCCTCCCTCCCTCCCTCCCTCCCTCCCTCCCTCCCTCCCTCCCTCCCTCCCTCCCTCCCTCCCTCCCTCCCCGCACAAAGTCCCTTGCTCAGAGTAGGGGGATCGAGAACCAGAGGGCATAGGTTTACGGTGTGAGGGGAAAGATTTAATAGGAATCTGAGGGGTAGGTTTTTCACACTAAGGGTCGTGGGTGTCAGAGGAGGTGTTTGAGAAAGGGGCTATTGCAATTTACAACCGTTATGAAACATTTAATCAGGTGCATGGATAGGACAGGTTAGTTGTTCAGGGAGCAAGAGCATTGACTGCCCCCTCTTGCCCAAATCCAGTTGTTTCTCCAGGTCCAATAGACAATAGGTGCAGGAGGAGGCCATTCGGCCCTTCGAGCCAGCACCGCCATTCAATGTGATCATGGCTGATCATTCTCAATCAGTACCCCGTTCCTGCCTTCTCCCCATACCCCCTGACTCCGCTATCCTTAAGAGCTCTATCTAGCTCTCTCTTGAATGCATTCAGAGAATTGGCCTCCACTGCCTTCTGAGGCAGAGAATTCCACAGATTCACAACTCTCTGACTGAAAAAGTTTTTCCTCATCTCCGTTCTAAAAGATCCAACTGCAGTAAAGATAGTTAAAAATTCGTTGTGCAGGAAGGAACTGCAGGTGCTGGTTTACACCAAAGATAAGACACAAAATGCTGGAGTAACTCAGCTGGTCAGGCAGCATCTGTGGAGAAAAGGAATAGGTAACGTTTTGGGTCAGAACCCTTCTTCGGACTGCGTAGGTCTGAAGAAGAGTTCCGACCAGAAGCTTCACCCATTCCATCTCTCCAGAGATACTGCCTGTCCCGCTGTCCCGCTGAGATACTCCAGCATTTTGTGTCTATCTCTGGTTAAAAATTCATTACCCACGAGGAGATGACGGAACAAAGGACACATTTCATGTTCTGGTGGATATCAGGCTGTCTAGGCCCAGTTGTTGACCTGCCAAAACCTCCCAGTTCTGAATAATTCCCAATCAACGTAAGTTCTAAGAGCAGAATTAGAACATTTGGCCCATCAAGTCTTCTCCGCCAGTCAATCATGGCTGATCAATCTCTCCCTCCTAACCCCATTCTCCCCACAACCTTCTCCCCATAACCCCTGACACCCGCACTGATCAAGAATCTGTCAGTCTCCGCCTTAGAAATATCCATTGACTTGGCCTCCACAGCCTTCCTGCAGTTCCTTGAAAGTGGTGTCACGGGTAGATAGGGCGGTCATAAAGGCTTTTTAAGGCGGAGATTGACAGATTCTTGATTAGTGCGGGTGTCAGGGGTTGTGGGGAGAAGGCAGGAGAATGGGGTTGAGTGGGAAAGACAGACCAGCCATGATTGAATGGTGTAGTAGACTTGATGGGCCAAATGGCCTAATTCTTTGGGCTTCATCAGTCAAGAGTATCGAGTATAGAAGTTGGGAGGTCACGTTGCAGTTATATAAGACGTTGGTGAGGCCACATTTAGAGTATTGTGTTCAGTTCTGGGCACTGTGTTACAGGAAAGATATTGTCAAGCTGGAAATGATGCAGAGAGGATATTGACAAGGCTTGAGACCCTGAGCTATAGGGAGAGGTTGAGCAGTCCAGGGGCGGTCTTATTGAGGTGTACAAAATCATGAGAGGAATAGGTTGGGTAGATGCACAGGGTCTTCCCTAGAGTAAGTGAATCGCGGACAAGAAGACAGATTTAAGGTGACAATAGACAATAGGTGCAGGAGGAGGCCATTCGGCCCTTTCGAGCCAGCACCACCATTCAATGTGATCATGGCTGATCATTCTCAATCAGTACCCCGTTCCTGCCTTCTCCCCATACCCCCTGACTCCGCTATCCTTAAGAGCTCTATCTAGCTCTCTCTTGAATGCATTCAGAGAATTGGCCTCCACTGCCTTCTGAGGCAGAGAATTCCACAGATTCACAACTCTCTGACTGAAAAAGTTTTTCCTCATCTCCGTTCTAAATGGCCTACCCCTTATTCTTAAACTGTGGCCCATGGTTTCTGGGACTCCCCCAACATTGGGAACATGTTTCCTGCCTCTAACGTGTCCAACCCCTTAATAATCTTATATGTTTCAATAAGATCCCTCTCATCCTTCTAAATTCCAGTGTATACAAGGTGAGTGGGGAAAGATTTTATAGGAACCTGCGGGATAAAGTTTTTACACAAAGGGTGGTGGGTGTATGGAACGAGGTGCCGGGGGAGGTAGTTGAGGCAGGGACAATCCAACGTTTAATAAAAATGGAGACAGATACATGGATAGGATAGGTTTGGAGGGATTATGGGACAAAGGCGGGCAGGTGGGACTAGTGTAGCTGGGACATTGTTGAGCCAGTGTGGGCAAGTTGGGCTGAAGGGCCTGTTTCCGTGCTGTGTCACTGTGTGACGTGATTCCTACACTGACCACAGACTCCCACAGCCGCCTGCAATGTTGGGACATTTAATAATAATAATAATAATAATGCATTACATTTATATAGCGTTTTTCAAACACCCAAAGACGCTTTACAGGGATTACTAAAAGATAGAGAAGAAAATAAACAGATAAGTAAACGAACAGAGAAAGGAGACAGAAGGTGAGGTGACGGTCAGTGGTTGAAGGCAGTGCTGAACAGGTGAGACTTCAGTGAAGTTTTAAATGTGGTGCGTGAGGAGGAGTCTCTGACGGTTTGGGCAGTGAGTTCCATAGGGTGGGAGCAGCGATGGAGAAAGCCCTGTCCCCCCAGGATCTGAGTTTGGTCCGGATGGGGGGGGGGGGGGACAGGAGGTTGGCAGCAGCAGAGCGGAGGGTGCAGGTGGGAGTGTGCCTGTGGAGGAGGTCAGTCAGGTAGGATGGGGCCAGGTTATGGAGGGCTTTGTAGGTCATGAGGAGGATTTTGTACTGGATTCTCTGGGGGATGGGGAGCCAGTGGAGCTTGTAAAGGACGGGGGTGATATGGTCACAGATCGGAGAGTGGGTGAGTAGGCGGGCAGCGGAGTTTTGAATGTATTGGAGTTTACTGATGATTTTTGAGAATCATTTCTCTTCCCACTCCAGCGTCAACCCCTCCACGATTCTACAAACCCCCCCTCGCCTTTCCCTATAATCAGACTCACCCCCCCCTCTTACCCCACCTTCTCCCCATCTGCCTCCCCCCTCCTCCCCCTCCTCCCCTCTCTCCCTCTCTCCCTCTCTCTCTCTCTCTCCCCCTCCCCCTCCCCCTCTCTCTCCACTCTTTCTCTCTCCCTCCCTCTCCCTCCCCCTCCCCCTCCCTCCCTCCCCCTCTCTCCCTCCCCCTCCCCCTCCCTCCCTCCCCCTCTCTCCCTCCCCCTCTCCCTCCCCCTCTCCCTCCCCCTCCCTCCCTCCCCCTCTCTCCCTCCCCCTCCCCCTCCCTCCCTCCCCCTCCCTCCCTCCCCCTCCCCCTCCCTCCCTCCCCCTCTCTCCTCCCCCTCCCCCTCCCTCCCTCCCCTCTCTCCCTCCCCCTCTCTCCCTCCCCATCCCCCTCCCTCCCTCCCCCTCTCTCCCTCCCCCTCCCCCTCCTCCCTCCCCCTCTCTCCCTCCCCCTCTCTCCCTCCCCCTCCCCCCTCCCTCCCTCCCCCTCCCTCCCTCCCACTCCCCCTCCCTCCCTCCCCCTCTCTCCCTCCCCCTCTCTCCCTCCCCCTCCCCCTCCCTCCCTCCCCCTCCTCCCTCCCCCTCTCTCCCTCCCCCTCCCCCTCCCTCCTCCCCCTCTCTCCCTCCCCCTCCCCCCTCCCTCCCTCCCCCTCTCTCCCTCCCCCTCTCTCCCTCCCCCTCCCCCTCCCTCCCTCCCCCTCTCTCCCTCCCCTCTCCCTCCCCCTCCCTCCCTCCCTCCCCCTCTCTCCCCCCTCTACTCCCTCCCCCCTCCCCCTCCCCTCTCTCCCCTCTCTCCCTCCCCCCTCCCCCTCCCTCCCCTCCCCCTCTCTCCCCCTCTCTCCCTCCCCCTCTACTCCCTCCCCCTCCCCCTCCCTCCCCTCTCTCCCTCCCCCCTCTCTCCCTCCCCCTCCCCCTCCCCCTCCCTCCCTCCCTCCCTCCCCCTCCCCCTCCCCTCCCCCTCTCTCCCTCCCTCCCCCTCCCTCCCCCTCCCCCTGTCTCTCTGGGGCGTGTGTTGGAGCCGCTGTTACCATAGAGGCGGCGGGACGCGGCTCCAACACACGGGCGGAGCGGGGCTGCGGGCACGGGGTGAGCGCTGGTGGGGGGGGGGATGAAGGGGGTGGGTGGGGGGTGAGGGTGGGGGGGAGGGGGTCAGGGGGGGAGGGTGGGGGGGAGGGTGGGGGTGAAGGGAGGTTGGGGATGAGGGGGGATATGGGGGGGGGTGGAGGGTGGGGGGGGTGGGGGTGAATGGGGGGAGGGGAGGTTGGGGTGAGGGGGGATATGGGGGGGGGTGGGGGTGAGGTGGGGGTGGGTGGGGGGTGAGGTGGGGGTGAAGGGGGGAGGGGAGGTTGGGGGTGAATGGGGGGAGGGGAGGTTGGGGTGAGGGGGGATATGGGGGGGGTGGGGGTGAGGTGGGGGTGGGTGGGGGGTGAGGTGGGGGTGAAGGGGGGAGGGGAGGTTGGGGATAGAGGTTGGGGAGGGGGTGGGGATGAGGGGGGGTTGGAGGGTGGGGGGGGTGTGGTGATCGGGGTGGGGGGAGGGGGGGTACGGGCATAGCGCACCTGTATCCCTGCCCGCTCTCGCCTGTAGAAGGTGCAGAGTTGGGGGTGGGCGGTAGAGTTGGGGGAGAGGGGGGGGGGTGTTGGGGGGTTGACGGTGAGGGTGGGGGTGGGGGGGTGTGGGTGGGGGGGAGGTCAGGGTGATTGTGGAGGTTGTGTTGGGTTATTGGTTGTGGATGTAGATGTGAGGTGGGGGGGGAGTGGGTGTGTGTGGGTGGGTGGGTGGGGTGAGTGTGTGGGTGGGTGGGGGGAGTGTGTGGGTGGGTGGGGGGGAGTGTGGGTGGGGTGGGTGGGGGGGTGAGTGTGGGTGGGTGGGTGGGGGAGTGTGGGTGGGGGGGTGGGGGGGAGTGTGTGGGTGGGTGGGGGGAGGTGTGGGTGGGGGGGGAGTGTGGGGGTGAGTGTGGGTGGGTGGGTGGGGGGGAGTATGTGGGTGGATGGGTGGGGTGAGTGTGGGTGGGTGGGGGTGTGTGTGGTTGGGTGGGGTTTGGGTGTGGATGGTTCTGGGT